>NW_006800530.1:217213-245380 GCF_000485575.1 Poecilia formosa
ATGTATATATACATAATATATATAGATTTTTTTTTATGTTTTACGGCTTAGGAGTTCTGATGTGAAGAGTTTGGGTATTAATGCAGTTTATGTAATAAAATAAAACCAATTTAGTCTGTTGCATTTTTTTCACACATCGTTTATGCTCTCTACAGCAAAATTTATGTTATACAAATATTTTTTTTTCCTGAAAAAAAGAAGAGTAAGAGCAATATGTAGCTAATGTTAGACAATGACATGTTTATCAGGTTATTGACTTTTCCTTTTAATTTTTAGATATTTTATTGTAATTAAGTTTTTGTCTTCTTGTACTGAAATGGAAAATATGCATAAAACTATGGAGTTGTGTATGTATAAAGGTGTGTGTGTGTCAATGCCAATATAAAAACAGTGTATCAAATGTCAACATATGGTAAGCATATCTGAAGCCATTACAAAATCTCTCACTCACCTGGACCCAATCAGCATCAGCACCATCTACCGCTGGTCTGACCTTAACCCTCGCCTGGCTGCACTGCTGGATAATGGTCCGGGCCTGAAGTCTTTTCAATTTCTGACACACAGGTGGACTGTTGATAGACACACATGCAAAGGAAAGCTGTGTAAAGATGACTTAACATTAAAAAAGTGCAAAATACAGCAAAAGAATAGTTTTGTATGTTACCCTTCAACCTTGGAAGGTAGTTGAGCTTCATGTACCACTGCAGAGTTGGCGATGGTGAAAACAGGCCAGGGTTTGGAGCTTGGGGCCACGACTGGCTCTAGACCAGAGCTGGAACTCCCTTGAAGGAAACTGTCTCCCTGCGTACCTCTCTTCCTCTTTACAGACCGCTGGTCTAGCTGCTGGCTCTGGGAATCTCTGGGTTTTTTGGTCTTTTGTCCATGATTGTTATTTTGAGTTTGAGTTTGTTCAGAAGGAGGATGTGGCTCTACGAGGGATGGGCCAGCTGTACTCTGCTCTTTGATGAAATGATGCACATTAATAATGTTTTCAGAGCTAATTGTTCCTTTGGGATCATCAGGTTGAGCTGGCTGCTTTGACAGACTCTGGCTACTGGATTGAACATCACAGCTCCTGAATGTTTCAGACTGTACAGTGGTCATTTTGTTCGGCCACATCCTGGCAACAAGGGTCGAGTTGGGAATCCTGGGTTGGAGAATGATAGATGCTTTGTTCTGAAGTTGACAAGGGGTTTTCAGATGGATAAGTATGGGAATTCTTGGCTGTGGATTGGTGGAGAGCATACTGGAGCTCACAGGGAATGGCGGTGTCTCCACAGCCTGGATTAGGAGGCAAAACAAAAGTATCACCTCCATGATCATACATTAAGTTTGCTCTAATGACAGGTTTTAAAACCTAATAAAATCAGATGTTCCTTACCAGTTAGAACAAGAACATGGAAAAGATTACCAGCTCAAACTACTGTATGTATTAGAACCTGTTAAACCTGATTATAGACAGAATATCCAGCAAGAGAATGTTGTTAGCACAACTCATTACAGTTTGAAACTTGCAATGACAAGCTTTCACAATGCCATACCATATGCACCAAGAAATAGTGTTTAACAAAGACTCTGACACTGAACCATTTATGAGAATGAAAGTCACTGACAAACACTTTAATTTGTTTAACTCTGGCTCCTCAAAAAAAAAGATTATGTAAAATTGACCTTTTTTGAACCCTATATAATTTTATAATGTTATTCCTTTGTAAAAACAGAGTGTTGATTTCATTCTTTCATGCATGTTTGACAAACCCTTCAATCTCCTGTGGCAACCATTTGGGGAGCCTAAACACTTGCTCTCACAAAGCTTCACTTATTTCCACAAAGCTCTTCCTTAAAGCTGCAGTTTCCAAACTACTGAGGTTCTGTGTCACAGAGCACCTCCCCTTCCCCACTCAGTTCCACCAGCTGTTTGCTAACTGGGGCAGCCTGCGAGTGCTGAGCTCATTATACACCTGGTTTATGTTACTGGAAGACTTTGAGGGAAGAAAACAAGAATATATTTACACCGTTATAAAAGCTGCACACAGACTGCTTTTCATTGTGTCAAAGTGTCATTTTGCAGTGTTGTCCCATGAAAAGATATACGGTACATAAATATCTGCAGAAATATGAAGGGTGCACTCACTTTTGTGATATGTATATATGTATAAAACTAGCCAGTGCAGAGAATGCAAATGTGCTCAAGCTTTTGACACTACAATAGACCTCACACACAGCTCACCATGGCCCTTAAATATGATGCCAAAGAAACCCCTATTTTTCGTGGGGAAGTAACTGACAAATGCTCTGTTCTTGAATGGGTCAAGCTGATGTCAATGTATTTGAAAAAGAAGAATGTTAGCATTACAGATCAGCCTGGTGAAATTATGGACAAGTTAATGCTTAACCTTTTTTGAGGCACCGAACCCCCCAGTTTCATACGCGCATTCACCGAACCCTTCTTATTCCCCACCCCCCACCCCCTGCAGACACACAAAATAGTTTATGGTATTCTGATTTAGTAATGTAAGAGATGTCCAGATGCAAGAGGATGTCAGGGTCCAGAAGTTGCAGCATCTGAGGGGGACAGCTCTCACTCTACCATCGGCCACTGCCAGCTACATCGTTTGTGTTTCCCACGTCATCAGCCTGGGCACATAAAACATTAGTGCCCTAATATGTACGCCTGCTGCACTGTTTGTTCTTCAGTGCAGCAGGTGTAGATGAGGGGACGTCTTGGCTCAAAGCTCGCCATGCTGTATTGTCTAGGTGAGGGGTCGGTCCTGTTTTGCTCTGCAAAAGGGGGGGCATCGGCTTATTTTGGGGCGGGAAAATCAATCTATGCCCACCCATGCCTCCGGACCTGAGATGGACCTGAACCTTCAGAGCCACATAAAGGCAGTTACAAAGTTGGCCTTCTATACCTTTTTGAAAGGTAGTACCAACAGATAGACATAGCTGTCTAGATGCGCTATGAAAGGATAATCTGATCTGACAAGGAAACACAGATACTCAGAAAATCGGCAGTCATAGGAGCTCTTTTGTTTAAGGCACAGATCACACTGCTTGTTATATTCGGAGATGAGAAAATCCATCCATCCATTTTCTATACGCCCTTGTCCCTTAGTGGGGCCGGGAGGATTGCTGGTGCCTATCTCCAGCTAACGTTCCGGGCAAGACGCGGGGTCACCCTGAACAGGTCGCCAGTCTGTCACAGGTGATGAGAAAATACCTTATCCTATGCTGTCCTTTATCAAATTACAAATATTGTCAATGTTGCTCAGTTCAGGAGGCATGCATGTGCAACGCAATCTCCAAATTATGCCCCGTCTTCCACGACACTTCTCACACAGACTCTGTATGAGCCTCTAATACAGACAAGTATGAGTATCTCATTCACATATATGTATTGTCATTCATTCAGTCTAGTATTAGCTCACACACACACACACACACACACACACACACACACACATACCTTTCTGATCTCTCATTGAGTCTAGTATGCCTGTATTCTTTAAACAGTATGTATGTGTGTGTGTGATATTTTAATAGTGTATATGTGCAATTTTTGTTTTCTATGTGTGTTTGCGTGTTAGTCACACACAAACTTTTAAAGCTCGTCTTAAAACCCATCTATTTTACTTGGCTTTCAACTCTAGCGGGATCTAGTTTTAAATTGTATGTTTTTGTTTTTAAACTGTAAGTTTTTATTTTATGTTTTTTTTTATTGTTATGTTGTGTTTTGATGTACAGCACTTTGTATCAGCTGTGGTTGTTTTAAAGTGCTTTATAAATAAAGTTGGTATGGTATGGTAAACACAGCTGGACCACATTGATCCTCAGACACAACATGCACACAAAATAAATAAAATAAAAATAAAGGATGCTAAAACCTCACTCAAATCTAACTAGTAAATTTCCTCAGTTTTTGTCAGATATAGATGGAAGGCATCAGTCTGTGCATGTTATCTGCAGGATAATTTCATTCCCACTGAACAAGAAAAAGCGGAGTTGGGTCAGCAGATTAATTCCTAACCAGGGCTGTGCAGAGACCTTTGGAGGGGCAGGAGCTCAAAGTTAACAAGGGGCACACTGAACAAGATCTTAAAACACCGTACAACAACATAGCAACAACCTATATTAATCACTGCCATCATGTGGGGACAATGCAAAGCAAATGTAGTCTATTTTCCCCAACAGGTATAGTGTTACTGTTTCTGCTGCTGACAGAGTTGAAGGGTCAAAGGTTATGAAGTTATGAAATAAGCAAAGTTGCTGCCATTTTACTAATTAAGTCATAATAAAACCTATTTAACCTCTACAACAACTTGGCTGCAGACTGCTTTATAGATCTAAAAAGCTCAAAGGGGTTAACTCTATAATTTTTTTATGTTAGCACCTCTGAGATCTAGAATTGTAAGACTGGGATATTAAGACAAAGAAAACTCAGTAGCTGCTGATAGGGGCCATTCATGGGCCCCTAGAAATGGTTGAATTGTAAACAGAGACCATAGATCTAAAGCTGTAGCATTCATTTATAGAGAATGACAATGTTATTAAATTTTATTTAATGCATTTAGCTGAGAAAATGCATTAAATAATGTTCTGTCTAAGGCCCCATATTACCTTGGGCTGGCCTTGCATGAACAGCTGCTGCGATGTGCATCTCCGGAATCTGCCTGGAATCCGCCAGTACCCCCTATGTCAGTTTTGATTCATTTAACTGTGGCATGTTTGACTTTATGCTGTGGTTCTAATCTTTGCTACAGTATTTTTCGCTGATGAACTCTAATTGCTATGGGCTGAATCTCAACACTTGAGGTTCTGCAATAACTTCTATTTACAGCCGCTCACCTGCAGCCCAGATCCCGTCAGCAGTGGCTTTAACCCGCCTGGTAACGTTAAGGAGAAGCAGAGCAAACAGAGAGCAGGTGGTACCAGGTGGTACTGGGACTTTGAGGTGTGTCGCGACTTGTGGTGACAGTCGCAGTATCATGTCTTATATCAGGATGTCTGATATAAAGACAGACATTTTTTATATCTGTCGGTGGGACCAACTCAGACTGCCTGTAGAGAACCGGGCATTTAGCAGCCTGATGAAGTTAAAGTTGGAAGTTTTCTCTGCAGCCGAAGCATTTCTATGTTTAGGGGAGAGACAAGTTTTTTCCAGCTATTGTGAGGACAATTATGAAAATATAAACAGAAACAGTTTTTCTAAGGCCAACGTCAGACCCACGTTTTTATTCAGTGTATGAAAAAATATTCTTGCCCATAATTTGGTAGTTAGAGGGCACAGACCCGCTCCCCTTCTACTCACCCCAGTGTCTGAACAACATAGAGGCAGAGGAAACTGAGAGTCATTTTTAGACTGAGGGTCAGCCAGAGTAGTTTATTTTTGCTAAATTATTATATTTAGCTAAATATTGTTGCTGAGGGGCACAAGCAGGCCTTCTGACATACAGATAAAAAAAATGGAAAAACTGAAAAAAAAAAAAAAAAAAAAAAAAAACTCAAAAAGGGCACTAGGGGCATCAAGGACAAAAGGGGCGGTGGTTCAAGCCCCTCAGCCCCCGCCTCTGCACGTCTGTTCCAAACAGCTCAGCTTTTTTCCCCCCCAAAATATCTTTATTGAAATTTTAACAGTTAAGACAAACCGCTTGAACATTTAACAAAGAATGCCAGTAATAATAGTAGTTTGGTTCAAGTCACAATGAAATACACAACACAGAACAAAAACAACAAAATGTCTCTCACATTCTTAGTTCCAATGTAACCCATCGCATAATCTACACCTCATCCGTATACTGAAATATTTACTTCAGCAGTGCATGTCCTCTAACAAAATTTTCTTTGGGAACTGCAGTGAGCAGAATCTTCAGTCATTTGCGCCGTCCTCCAAGAAGTTCAGATGTTGGACATACCTAATAAAGGGATTCCATATGGATTCAAACAGATTCTGTTTACCCTTTAATACATATGTAATCTTTTCCAGAGGGAGGGTAGATGCCATCTGTTGCAACCACAGTTTTATAGTCGGTCTATGGGACTTCCCCCAGAAAAGCAATATACATCTTTTTGCATTAAGCAGACCTAAGTTTATAAAAATTAATTCGTTTTTAGTATAATTATGTTTTTCTGGGCATAGTCCAAACACAAACAGCTTCGGATCCATAATTATTTGTTTGGAAATAATTTCCTCAATTGCATCTTTTACCTCTTTCCAAAACAATATAATACTCCTACAGTACCACACACAATGAATCCAAGTTCCTCTATCCACTGTACACTTTGGACATACATCAGATATTTCCCCATTATATCTGTTGAGGTCCACTGGTGTTACATAAACCCGCATTAACCATTTAAATTGGATCATTTTAAGTGCAGTGTTGATAGAGCTGGTATGGGCCAATTTGCATGCTGTTTGCCACTCTTCCCCAGATAACTCTAACTGTAAATCACCCTTCCAAGCATTAAGTCTGTCATGAGATCCCTCAGATATATGCAACATCAGTGAGTGATAGAACTCTGATATAATACCTGCCTTTAAACTATCCCTTGTTAACATTTTTTCCAAAGCTGATTTGGCAGGTTTAGCCAGCACGTTATTTTGACTCGTTCTTATAAAGTTTCTGAGTTGAAGGTATTTAAAGAAATGTTTCTTATCTAGATGGAATTTTTGTTGCAGATCCTGAAAACTCATTAGTATGTCTGAGTCTGATACATAAAAATCCCGAATCATCTGGAGTCCTTTGTTTTTCCATGCTTTAAAGGTTAAGTCAGCTCTACCGGGTACAAAGAATTGGTTACCCCACACTTGGCTGAACAGAGACAAGCAGTGTGGCTCATTAATTTTTTTTTTTTTACATCTCTCCATACACTTATCATGTTTTTAAGAAATGGATTTTTAGTATGTTTCAAAAGCTTTGATACTGAATCTGAATAGAAGTATGAGGGGAGAGTCACTTTTAAATCCTGAGTCTCCATGTCAACCCAGTGCGGCGACTGATCACTGTAATAAAACATCATAGATCTCAACTGCACAGCATAGTAATACAAGTGAAAATTTGGGCAATTCAAGCCCCCACGGTCATAAGGGAGATATAGTAAAGACAAACGGAGTCTGGATTTTCTGTTGTTCCACAAAAAACGTAACATCCTCTTCTTTATTTGGGAGAAGAATTCAGGAGGAGGTGGAAGAGCAACATTCTGAAATATGTAAAGTAACTTGGGCAGTATATTCATTTTTATTGTATTTATTCTCCCAATCATAGACATTGGTAGAGACATCCATCTTTCAAATGAATTGTCTACTTCATTTAATATGAGATTGTAGTTGGTCGCAGCTACCCATTCCAAATCTGGTGAGATGTGTATCCCCAAATATTTAAATTCATTTACCATCTTAAACTGTAATACACCTAATGATGGGCTAATTTTTTCATTTGCATTTAATAAAAGAATTGAAGATTTGGTTCTGTTTATCTTGTATCCAGATATACCACTAAATGATTTAATTATTTCCAAAATAATTTGTAATGACTGATTTAATTTTGATATGAAAAGGACCACATCGTCCGCGAACAAGGAAATCCTATGTTCTGTAGGTCCGACAGTGATTCCACTAAGATGTGGGTGTGAGCGAATAGCAATAGCAAATGGCTCTATTGCCAGAGTGAATAGTAAAGGTGACAATGGGCAACCCTGTCTGCAGCCCCTGTTGATCTTTATTGATCTAGATATATTCTTGTTAGTTATTATTTCAGCTGAGGGATTGTTGTATAATATTTTCACCCATTTTACAAAATTATTACGACAGTCAAATTTTTCCATAACTTGAAAAAGATATTCCCAGTGAACCCTATCAAATGCCTTTTCGGCATCTAGTGATAAAAGAGCTGAGTCTGAGGTACCTCTATTATAATGAATTATGTTTAGAACTCGCCTCACGTTATGAAAACCCTGCCTCCCCGAAATGAATCCATTTTGATCTCGATCAATTGATTTTGGGAGCACCTTTTGTAAACGTCGTGCTAGCAGCTTGGAGATTATTTTTAGATCTGAATTTAGTAAACTAATGGGCCTAAAATTCTCACATTTGTTTGGAGATCTGCCTGGCTTTGGCAAAAGGATAACCATGGCAGCGTTCATTGAGGGGGGGAGATAGTTTGAATGGAAAACTTCTTGAAACATATCTAATAGAGGGGTCAAAAGTTTATCTTTAAACGTCTTGTATAAATCTATGGGGAGACCATCTGGTCCCGCTCTTTTCCCTGATTTCATATCATTAATGGCTTGCCCTAGCTCTTCTTTTGTAATTTCTAGATCCAAGTTTTCCTTGTCTTCCTCTGAAAATTTTGGTATATTTAAATTTTTAAGGAATTGATTTATGTCTTCCGATTTGATGCTTATTTGTGCCTTATACAATTCTTCATAATAGTTCTTAAAGGCTACATTAATTTCTTGAGGATCATGCAAAATTTGTCCATTTACTATAATAGATGTAATTGGTTGTTTAGTTTCTAATTGTTTTATTTGCCATGCCAGTAACTTGCCTGCTTTATTGCCCTGTTCATAAAATGTTTGCCCAAGTCGCAACAAACTTAATGCCGCCCTTGAAGCTGAGTATTTATCATATTCTGCTCTCAAAGCCAGTAATTCATTTTCTAATTGTTTATCTCCACTATTTACTTTAGCTTGGATTAACCTTATTTTATCTTCCAATTGTGTTCGAGTTTTTTCAGTTTGTTTCGTTTTAGACGCTGTATAACTAATAATGTGACCTCTAAGGTAGGCCTTAAAAGCTTCCCATTTTGTACATGCTGTCGTTTCTGAAGTATTAAATTGAAAGAATTCGTCTATTTGTTTCCCTAAATATTTCACAAAGTTTTTATCTTGTAACCATTTATGCTGGAACTGCCATCTCGGTGGGTCTCTCTTTAATTGGTCATCTCTGTAAACCAAGCAACATGGGGCGTGGTCAGAAACTACAATGTTATCATAGAAGCAATCATGAATCCTAAACTGCAACTCTGTAGAGATTAAGAAGAAGTCTATTCTGGAGAAGGTTTTGAAGGAACTTGAATAACAGGAGTATGTTTTACTAGCTGGATTTTTCTCTCTCCATATTTCCATCAACTTCAGCTCTTTCATCATTCTATAAATTGCAGCTCTACAGTTATTATGCGATTGATCAATTCCAGTTGATCTGTCCATGCTTGGGTGTAATGTACAATTAAAATCCCCCCCCATTATGTGAGATCCTTTAAGCGTAGACAGAGTGAGGAGTAAATCATTGTAAAATTTACTATCATCCACATTAGGGCCATATATATTAGTTAGAATTAGAGTTTCCGACATTAGGGAGCCTTGAAGTATTAGGTATCTTCCTCTTTTGTCTTTAATAATGTTTTCAATTTGCAATGGTACCGATTCATGTATTAGTGTCATAACTCCTCTAGAATGAGACGTGAACGGTGCTGTATATATATTACCCCTCCACCTCCTCCTCACTTTCAAATTATCCTCATCGAGAAGATGCGTTTCCTGGAGGAATATAATTTTAGACTCCATTTCTTTCAGTCTATTCATGACCTGTTTGACTTTTTGAAGGCGTTGGAGCCCTCTGCAATTCCATGAAATAAAATTACATTTTACAGTTTGAGACATACATCAACAAAAGTAGTGGGATGCTTAGCGTTGTAAAAATGTGAGACACAACAAAACCGGATGGTAGAACATACATCCAACATAGAGAACATAAAGAACATAACCCTTTCCCTACTACCAAATCCCTTCCCCAAACAGAAGGAGCCCCGCCCACAACCATTATGTCTCCCGTTATTGCCATTAGCCAATCCACAATCATTGAGGATTAGCCGAACCACGTCCAGTACACTCTGCAAAAAGTGCTCCCGTCGCTGCCAGACACAACAAAGACTCCTGCACACGAACACTGAACAGCATTCCAAGGTACTCTTCACATTTAAATAATTTTTGTTACCCAAGTTAGGAACCCAACTATACAACATATTAGAGATATAAACATGTAACAAACCGAATAAGTTCGCAGACTTCACGTACCGTCTGAGGCATTACTTAGTGCTTTATGCGTCCTGAGCTCTCTGGAGTTTTTTGATAAACTCGCTTGCTTCCTCTGGTGTTTTAAATGCCAGTGTCTCGTTTTCGTAAGTCACTAGGAGAGTTGCAGGATAAGTTATTCCATTGCGGATGTTCAGATTGCGCAGCACCTCCCGGATCGGGTCGAACTTTTTCCTCTGTTGGTGGAGCCCGGTGGCCAGGTCGGGGTAGAAGTGGACTCGTTTATCTTTATAGAAGATATCCTTTTTTTCCCGTGCAACACGAATGACGGCTTGTTTCTCTCTGAAGTTAAGAAACTTCATTATCAAGGCTCTGGGTCGGGAGGCGCCGTCCTTTCTCGGGCCCAATCTGTGCGCTCTTTCCAAGCTCAGAGAGGTCTGCAGCTTCTCACTCCCCAGTGCTTCGGGTATCCACTTTTCCAAAAAAGCACATAAATCTGAACCCTCGGCACCTTCTGGCAAGTTTACAAGCCTTAAGTTATTCAAGCGAGACCTTGTTTCCAAGTCAATGAGTTTGTCTTCCATCGACTTGTTTTTAGCCTGTAAGGCGCTCACACTAGCTTGTAGGTTAGCCACTTCGTCTTCCGCGGAGGAAATACGGTCCTCTGCTCGCAACATACGTTCATTATAGTCTTTCATCTCCTGTTTCATATCTTGCAGTGTCACCAACAGACCGTCGAGTTTCGAGGAGAACTCGCTTTTCAATGATTCGAGCGCGACCAAAATTTGGTCAGACTTACTATTTTCTGAGTCACTAATTTCTTCTGGCTCCGCCATGTTTTTGTTGGCTTTGCGAGCTTCACCGCGGAGGTTGTGGTCGAAAAGCTTCGTTTGCTTGGATGCCTCACTTTTCCCTTTGAGCTGTTTAGTTGAGTTAGGCATTATATCTTTTTCCTGACACAAATTTTTCGTGAACAGCAGTTATTTTCCCTTAATAAGCGCAGCAGACAGCGGAGCGAAGTTCTGCACGTCTTCCTACGTGGCCGCCATAACCGGAAGTCAACAGCTCAGCTTTAATTATTTTAAGGTGATCAAGGTGTGTAGACAATCACACTTACATAAGTAGCAGCGCAAAAGGTGAGCTGCATAATTGTGGAGCGTTTTGGCTCTGATGGAGAACATCGCCAATAGAAGATTCAGAGGGAGAGATTGTTCAGAGACCATATTGATCTGCTGGGAAATGATGATGGTTTATTATTGTTCAGTCTTTTAATCCAGACTGATCATCCTGAAGCTCTGAACAAAACTTAAAGAAGGAGCCGTGGGATACCGGTGCAACTGGAGCTATCGACAGGTCGAGACAGTCGGTCACTTTCAGTTGAGTCATGCCAGTTTTGTGAATGCGCCTTTATGGACAGAAAGCATCTCCATTCTATACATTTGCAAGTTATACACACAATTCCTCCATTTAATAAAAAGTCCACACCCCCTTCTCACTGCAAAGAAAACTATGGCACTCTGTCTTTCTTTAAATCCCGGCTGAACGCTAAAAAGAGCTGTTCAAACGCTCTGCTGTTTGAATAGCTCTTTTTTTTTGTCTATTTGGAAGTTCCATCCATCCATCCATTTTCTTTACACCCTTATCCCTTAGTGGGGTCGGGAGGGTTGCTGGTGCCTATCATGACAACAGTTGTCATGACAACTTGACATTAACTAAGAAATTATAATGCAATAACAGGGGCATTTATTGGCTTATATCTTTATAAGACAGCTTTAACAAGTCATGAACATTTCCAGTTACCTCAAGGTTCACTTTACTTGAGGTAACTGGAAATGTTCATGACTCTGTCATTAAAGTGATAGATTAATGACACTCAATGACATCTTCATTACTAGTTTACTGTGATACACTTTAACAGAGGAGGATAATGTCAGAATTATAATGGTCTCATGACAGCAAAAGGTATGTATAACAAAAAGTGACTTGTTAATGATGTCTTATAAGGATAACATTTTAAAATGCACCTGTTATTACATTCATGACAAGTTATAATACCTTGCCTTGTCATGTCGTTGTCATGACAATGACGTTGTCTTGGATAATGTCACGAGAAGACTATATGAACACCCTTCTGTCAAATTTTAATCGGATGATTGATTGATGGCCTTAATTAATTGATATTAATTGATATCAAACCCCCCTCCCCCCATGGGAACTATGTGACCTCTTGACCTCCCNAAATGTGAACGTTTACTGTGAAAATTTAGCTTTCTACACTTTTTCATGAACTTTCTTGGGGGGAAGAAGAGAGACTTTTTTACTTTTGCATGCTTGTAAAAATGTTATTTGGTTTGAAGTATTAGAGCTTTTATACTATCTACACAGACAATCCAGCCTTAAATAATTTGCATAGTATTAATGTTTAATAGTGTCATTGTATTGCTTTATAGAGCCTGGGTACATTTCTATTTCAGGCCATCACTGCATGTATCTTACCTGATTGGGAAGAAGATGTGGATTTAGGGTCTGATTTACTGAAGTAGCTGGTTTAAAATCACTGAT
This sequence comes from Poecilia formosa, assembly GCF_000485575.1. Classification (NCBI taxonomy): domain Eukaryota; kingdom Metazoa; phylum Chordata; class Actinopteri; order Cyprinodontiformes; family Poeciliidae; genus Poecilia; species Poecilia formosa. The sequence continues at coordinate 229,808 of NW_006800530.1, forward strand.
TGAACAAAGATAAGAGTAGCAACACTGTTTGAAACAGGAAATAAATTTGTGTTTCTGGATGTAAATGTGATATAAAGACAGCAACAACAAACCTGAGCATAAATTTGTTTTACCAGAAAGCACTTATTGTGATTTTACAGCAGCCCAGAAGTTAAAACTTAAAACTCTTAATTTTAAGAGTTTGTTCTGACTTCAGATCACGAGTTAGATATTCTCTCTTAAAGCACATTGAATATTTCCGTATTTGGTCTGTTTCGTGTAAAGAAATTTAAAGTTCGGGGTCTTTAAAGTACTTGTGCACATTCTTTTTAATTACCTCAGTGAAACATCGTTTTTAATTCACCCTTTCTTTGCTTAAACTTTGTTTTAGATAACTGATTTGGACCATGTGCAAGTTTCATTGTCTTGTAAACAGGAGAAGGAAAAACAGGAAGTGAAGTTTGTTGTGAACAAAAATATGTGGCATGTTAATAGAAGTGAGTTTTGTAGTTGATTTGTGCAGAATAAAAAGTTATTTTTTCACTTAAATTGTTTAATTTTTCTTCTTTTATCTGAGAATAAAATGTAAAAAGTAAGAGGTCAAAACAGTTGGGATTTACTTTTTACAAAATAAATCAGCTCTGACTTCTTAATCCACATTGAAAAATTGTAAAAACGTTCAAATTAATTCCCAAAAAATGGTTTAAACTTTACACACACTTTCACACCAGTCAGGAGTTCATTCAGCATCCAACCATTTTATTTTTAGACTTGGTACCCAAAGAAAAAAGTGTCATAATGATCTGTTTGCACCAGAAACCAACAGAGAGGTTTGAATAGCTGCAACAGCGTGGAGAAAATGGACATAACTTTTATAATATCCTACAGGCAGTTTTAATGGTGCATTAACTTTTTATCTTTAGAACAAGCTACAAACGTTTGGGCACTCCCATTAGAAATAGTTTTAAATAAATTAATTCAGTCTGGTTTTTACTCCTACCTAAACCTTTGTCTCCCAAAAGAAGCAGATGTCGTTTCCCAACACTTCTTTTCTGGTTGTGGTTTAAATCAAAAGTAAAAAGAGGGGAAACTTATGTAACTTCACGGAGAATGGATGAAGATGGTTTGTGGTTCTTGATCCTGCAGGGAGCGTCAGATGTGTATTTTTCCACGTTCGTGTTAGCATCTCATTCTAAACCAAATGTGTGATTTAAGCTTCGCGTTACGGCTGCGTATACGTTGGAGGTCAACACTTTATAACGCCGTTACACCCACAGAAAACAGTTAGAAAAGACAGTGGGGATTTAAGAGCATAATTTACCCTAAAGTCTTGAAGACAGGAAGCTTGTTTAAGATGAAACATGTCTGGACTTTGACTGGTCCACACATGAACATGCTTTGAAGCTGTATCTGCATTGATCTGAATGGCAACTCTTGCTGTACATCTGGGGTCATTGTCCTGCTGAAGGGTGATCCCAGTCTAAAGTCTTTTTCTGCCTCCAGCATGTTTTCCACTGGGACTGAAATATATTAAGCTCAATCAGTTTTAAGCTCCTCCGGCTCCTACAAAAACTTAAAACGTAGTAAGACAACATGGCCACCAAGTCGTACCAAGAGAATGTTGTGTTCAGGTTGATGTGCGGTGTTTAGGTTTGCACCACATACAACATCTGACATAAAAACTGCAAAAAAATGCCTTTTTTGACATGGCGATGGTTTAAAAGACCAAATAAATCGATGATTGATGAACTCCTTTGCTCTCGTTTGCTAAGGCTGTGAGTTTAGACGACCACGTCTTGGTTTGTATCGCTTCCAGATGATGAGCTCAGCAGAGCCTTCCTGAGATGCTAAAAGCTGGAAACATTGTTTTCTAACTTAACGCTTCCTTGATACCTCGCCAGGACTTTTCCCCTGACCCGTCTGCTGTGTTTTGTGGTCTTCACTGCAAAAAAAGAACATATTACCAAGTAATTTTGGTGTAAATGTTAGTGTAAATATCTTAGATTTGAAATAAGACAAAACTAACTTACAAGTAACTTTTAGAAAGCTATAGGTGCGTGGTTTTAAGTTAAAAATTAAATAGTAATTGCTACACTGGCAGATTATTTTGCTTGTAGCAAGACATTTTTTCCATAAATCCACACTATTCCATAAAGCATGTTTGCTTCTAATTTTCCGATGGAACTAATATGTTTTCATCAATGAATTATTGATTTAAAACACACTCCTATATGTTGCTGAAAAGTTTATCAGTTAGTTTTGTCTTATTTCAGGTGCACCAAGATATTCGCACTAGAAACTGAAGCAGTGTTTGTGATGCTGTTCGATCACTAATGTTGGTTTTTACAGATCATCTGGATTTATACTGAGATCAAATCATGCATAAGTGGATTTTATTTACTTAATTAGCTGATTGGTTGTGCTGGACCTTTTTGTTGGATGACAGAATAGATTTCATAAACATGCCACACTTTTCAGAATTTTATTTGTGAAAACTTTGTAGATTTACCTTTCTACTTTACATTTACATACTGCTCCATATTGGTTCGCTACACAGAATATTAAAAAGTTTGTGGTGGAGAAAACTGTAAAGGTGACGATGTATTTTCACGTGCCCGATTTATTATAACACTAAGCATCAGCTGCAAAATGTCTGAGGTTTTCCAACTGTTATAGGGTAATGTTGATGTGCTGAATCCAGAAATCTCATTGGTTTCAGGTCAACTTTCTGAGCTATGGAGCAACATGAGTACCAAAATGCATGACTTGTTCTCACATCTGGGTCGGTTTCCTCAGAATCCGGGATGAATGAGCGACGAGCCTTTTGTGGAGGAGAAAAAATGAACTGACGATGTCACAAAGATGTCATTGATTTAGTCAGATCAGATTTCTCTAAATCGAATTAGAATAAAAACCTGGTTGAGAAAAATGGATGTCAACTGAAATAATTGATACATAGACAACTTCCAAAAAAATATTTTTTGTAACCTGGTGACAATTTGTGAAATGTTTTATGTAATTTATGAAGGATAAACCTAAAACTTCTTCCTAATTTCGTCTACTCACTTGACAGAAGTAAAGAGGCGTTTTTGGTTTGATGTTGGGTCTGTCTGACCACAGTGTGATCATTAACCCCGTCTGTGTGCTGAACCTGCTCACAGCATCGACCCCAGTCAGGCTGATACCTGAAACCAGTCCAGGGAAAAGGTCATTAATTCACTGCTCTGAAAACGCAGCAACACAGCCGGACGCCTCTTTAATTTCTGATATTTTGAAACGTAATTGATCATTTGAACTGCAAGGCGCACGCCCCTGTGGTTCTCACAGTCACTGCGCTGAAACCGCATGTTGAGAATAAACAGGAGCTTTTTTCAGACCCAACATTAGAAATGACAACAAACAGGAACAACAAACCAAAGTCCTGCTTGGAGCAGCGATGCTGCTTCACTGCCTGGTTACTCTCAACCTCATGATCCGCTTCAGCCTGAGCCATTTTAGTAAACGTGTGACGCAACGTTGTGGGGAAATTTCCCCCTTAAGGACTCTTCTGTTCAACCTCCTCTCTCTTAATGACTGGTGTGACGCTGGATGAGCGGGTTGATGAGGGTTTGGTCTGCAGCAGGTTTCAGCCGTGTTCTGCCCTTACCTTCGCTCTTTCACAACGTGCTGAACGTACACGGTGAGGCCTCAGCCAATCAGGTTGGCAGCGAAACCACCTGATGTCTGAACCATGACTTCTCCTCTCTGTCCGTTCAGAGCAGGACGATGATCTCACTTCAGGTTTCTGGACAGCTATGAGGCATCTCTGACAAAAACCCTTCAGGTTCAGAGGAAATATCAGACGTGAAGCCATGTCTGCGCTCAGACTCTTGTGCTGTTTGCTGATGGCATGTTGTCTCAGTGAAGGGAAGAGAATTAAAGGAAGCAGAGGAAGTAAGTATCAATCGACTGGAAAATGTGGCAACAGACATTTATGTTGCTTTATCTTAAACGGAAAAGTCATAAAGACAGAACGGATATTGTGAGTAGTTCTAGTTTATATCGGTACAAAATCCTTAAATACATCTTGTACTTTATTACATAAATGACATTTCAAATTTAAACTAACTCAGATATACAGAGGGATATTTCAGCGCAACATGCAGCTCTGGAAAAAATTAAATGACCAACTAAAATGATCAGTTTCTCTGATCTTTATATGTTTATGTTTGAGTAAAATGAACATTGTTATTTTATTCCATAAACTACTGACATGTCTCTGAAATTCAAAGCAAAACTCTAGTATTTATTTGTAGAAAATAACAAAGATGCAGTGCTTTCAGACTTCAAATAAGTTCATATTCATTTAGAAACAGCCATACTGATGTTTTATCTCAGGAAGAGTTCAGAAATCAATGTTTGGTGGAAAAAACAGGTTTTCAATGGGGTTCAGTGAAGTGGACTCTTCATTTTGTCCAGATTTTTATATTTTAAACAAATTTCCACGTCACTCGGTGCAAAAGTGCTCAGATTTTACTTGTTCTATTGGAAATGTTGCCACATTTTCCCCATTTTCTGATTCCTAATTTTGATTTAAAACTACCTCTGAAATGTTTTTTGTTCACCAGTCTGTAGAAAAAAGTGTTTCTTTGAACCAACTTAAAATTTTCAACCAAATCAAAATCATAGCTTTAGCAAAACGAATAAATTAAAGTAACTTTTCCAATAAATATTTGGTCAGTGCAGTTCAAGCCAATATGAATAATTAATCAAATCAGGACGGCGCTTCATCTGTCCTTATAATCTTCACATGTGGTTACGGTTGTTGTTTGCAGCTCCTGGCAGGCAAACAGATCAATCTGTGTAAGTTTACGTATATTTGAAAACTTTATATACACGGCATGTTTATTTATGCCAAAATGTGGCAACGAAAGTCAACAAATTGTGTCTTTAAAAATCAGAATTTGTGCACTCATTCTGTCTCTAAAAATAAAAAAAGTTTTAGTTTTTTATGTGGACATGGGTAACCAAGTGTTGCAGTGAGGAGACCAAAGAAAGAAAAAGCAAATCAAAGAGAGTCCATATCTGCTCAGAAGGTTTAATAGTTAACTCCAGCAAAACAGGAACTTGATCTCTGATGTGAATATCAAAAGAGTGAAAACCAACAAATGTTGTGAGGGAGTTTTTTGGTCAGAATCTGCAGGTTTTTGTTCCAACAGAAACAGTTTTTTACGCTTATAAAACAAAGACGAGTTGATGGGGAAATGTTTGGCCTAGATTAACCAAAGGAGAGATTAATCTTGCTGAGGCATCTGTGCACGTCTGCCAACAAATCTGTGTAACTTAACAATCAAAACAAAACGTCGAAAGCAAGCGATTAATCAAAAAATCTCACTTTACTGCTTTTTGTGTTCAAGTTCCTGTGGAGATCTGGGGAAATATTTACAGAAGTTTGTCACAAACACTTCATTCACTGCCAAAAAAAAAAAAAAAAAAAAAAAAAGAGCTGCTGGGATGAAACATCGACTCATTTGGTGAACACACAAACTAACAAACTTTATTTAAAAATTCAAAGAACCTATTTATTGAACTATTTTTTTTTGTGTGTGTGTTTTATTTTTATTATTCCTGGAATGGAGAGAGGCGTTTCAATGCAAGGGGGACATTAAATTAAACCAAGGACTTTTCTATGTCCTTTTGTTGAGTAAAATCATCAAAACCGTTTCAGCGCATAATTTAAATGATGTCCAAAAGTTTACATTATTTCCACAAGGCTCAAAGTTTCATCTGGGTTTAAATTACAGGATACATCACTGCTGTTTAATCGCTCTTGCGAGATTTACATTATTTTGTGTTTGCATTAGTTTACATCTAAAACGGACATGATTGAGCCGTTTCTTTAGCATAGAACAGACATGGATCATTTTAATCATTTAAACCAGTTTTGACGTCATTTACATGGAGATATTTGGTGCATAACAAATGACTCTGATTGTTACAGTCCAGCTGTGAAAGCAGATGTTTTGCAAATCAAGTTACCAGTTAGACATACTTTCTGGCGTTGCACATAAATTAAAACTAAAGTGAATTTCGGTGGAACGCAACGTTCAAGCCAACCCAGTAAACATCCTGACAGCTGAGACAGCAGCCTAACGAGCAGCGCCTCTGTTTGCTCTCCGAGGTGTGACGGACCCGGAGGCCGCCGTCAGGCCGCAGGAGCCTCGTCTCAGCGGCTCCGTGTTCAGGCTGTTTTTGGGAGGTGAGGACACCTGCATGCTGGACCCTCTGCAGCTGCACACTCTCACCTCCTGTGGTTTCAACAGCAGTAATCCCCTCATCATCATCACTCACGGGTGGTCGGTAAGGTCACCTCCTGCTTTCTGCGCACTCCACTGAACACAGAAACTCAGAACCGAGAGAAGAAGCGTATTCGAGAAGCACGACGGCTGCTGCCTTTTGCACATTCAGAAATGTGTTTTAACGTTTTTGCTTTGTTGCGCCGCAAAAACTAAAGATCCTACCAAGGATTTATGGTCTAGTTTATAGAGAAAATATCTTAGTGCACTTGAAATGAGACTAAATTAATTCATAAGTAACTTTTCAGCAAAATGTAAAAGCAAATTTTAAGTATATAATTCCTTAATATTGAGTGGGAAAAAACACTTTTACACTTATAACACGGGAAAATGTCTTGTCATAAGTGAAATAATCTAGTTTTTTTTTTTTCATCCATATTAATTATTGACTTAAATCAAGTTCCTTAAATCAAATGACTTGTAAGTTAGTTTTGTCAGTAAGACTTTATTTGAAGGGGGGACATGCTATGAACGTGAAGGAGTCTTTATTCTGTTGTAAATAATGACGCTTAATGCAAATTTCACACTTTTAATTTACGTTTAATGCCAGTTTTAATTGAACTTTGCATTGAAAGTGTCATCATTTACACGTCGTGACAACAGTCGTAAACATTTATTAAGCGTCATTCATGTTCATGACAGTCGCATGTCATCAGATAAAGCGTTACCGTTTTGTCTCATTTCAAGCGCACCAAGATATTCTCTCTAGAAATTAGATCAACATAGTTGGTAAGATTTTGTGTTTTTGCAAAATGAGATTCCAGCTTTATGATTTCTTGTTTTTTTTCCAAGGTGGACGGTATGTTGGAGAGCTGGGTGATCCGGATGGCCGCCATCCTGAAGAGGAACCTTGTGGATGTTAATGTGGTGATGACCGACTGGCTGCATCTGGCCCATCAGCATTACCCCCTGGCTGTGCAGAGCACCCGCACTGTGGGCAAAGACATAGCTCATCTGCTGCAGTCGCTCCAGGTCAGACTCACTAACCAACGTGCAGAAATGTGGAAGAGTTGCATTTAAATGTAACGAATCCCAAACAGAGAGAGTACCGGTACCCAGTGAGGAAAGTTCATTTGATCGGATACAGCCTGGGAGCTCACATATCCGGATTCGCTGGAAGCTTCCTGCAGGGTTCGGAGAAGATTGGGAGGATCACTGGTGAGTTTGTTTTCTCTTACCGTCCGTCTTCAGACAGATCCAGAGAGAAGAAAGAAAAAGATAAAATACTGCATAAAAATCTGAAATTATGGATCTGGGGACAGAAAACATCTGTCTGATTACAGAAGCTGTTTCAGATTTTAGAAATGCGACTCTCCACCAAAAGCATCATTATGTTCAGCATTAGCAGTGAAAAAATGATGCCATTTCTGCAAGTTTATGGTGTGTGTGAGAGAAAACACACACCATGGCATGAAACTTCTGATTTGATGATAAACTAAGACATTTTAAAATACATCTGATAATTTCCAAAGCTCAAAAACTGAAATTTCTAACTTCAAATAACTATAGATGTGTGCCATAACTTTTGTAACCCTTAATCTGAACCACTGACTAGATATTTAATCTTACTGAGGTTTTCCAGAGCTGCAGAAGAGCTTATAGGTGAAATATCTCAGCAATCTGGACAGGATGTGTAATTCTGTAAATCAGACTCAGCAAATCTAAATATTACAATATTTACTAGTAAGGATTAAATGTAAAATACAACATTAAAAACAAGCTAAAATCCAGCAAAACCACAAAAATAAAATATAAAGTCATACTAGTCATAATATACACAATTATTAAAAAAAAAACATTTGCCATGAAAAGTCAATTAAATGGATTCTGGTTTTTTAATTTAATGCAATTCCAAGCAGTCTGAAAAACAAACAAACCATTTAATCTTTGTTTACTTTTCACAGCCAGGTAGGTTTTGTGCATCACTGAAATCTTTTAACTCTTTTTAACTTTGAGGAACTCCACATTTATCCAATATATTTATTTGTTAGAACCGATTGTGGAAATCAAGGTTGAGAGTTTGTTGTGATCCAAAGTGTTACTTTGTTCTAAATGCAGCAGGGTAGCTGCATCCTATATACCAACACACTGAAATGATTCAGTTTTGATAAAACAGGAAAAAATACACTTCAAAATAACACACAGAGCGCCATTCAATTTCTGAATGAGATCAGGATTTACTGGCACACCAGTAAAGTATCTATTAATAATGACACAATGTGACTCAGATCACATTTAAAATCGGAACAATTATTCATCTTAATCCTAAAAACTTTTCTTTTTATCAATACGTTTGTGCCATTTTGGGTTTTTGCATATTTGTGAACTGATGCTCATTTTTCTCGTTTCCCTTTTGCGTTCTTTTGGAGAAGCATTACTCCTGTTTAAAACCCATTTCCTGTTCCTGCAGGCCTGGATCCGGCAGGGCCGCTGTTCGAGGGCATGTCTCCCACAGACAGGCTTTCTCCTGATGACGCGGAGTTCGTCGACGCCATCCACACCTTCACCCACGAACGTTTGGGCCTCAGCGTGGGCATCAAGCAGGCTGTGGCGCATTACGACTTCTACCCCAACGGAGGAGACTTCCAGCCCGGATGCAACTTTCATAACATTTATGAACACATAAGCGAGTACGGGATCCTCGGTAGGATGAGTAGCACTGAAAGCGCATTTTAAAACACAGACCTTTAGCTTCTTATTCTCTCAGAAACAAGAGTAGCAGAAGGCTGGATGGGTCACTATTTGGATGGAACATTTCATTTCTTTCAACACCGTATTTTTGCTGGAATAAACATCAAAATGGATTACAGTATTTAGAGAGTCTTCACACCATTCTACCTTTTTTAGCTCTCATTGTGTTACAACTACATACTTAAAGGTGAAGTGAACAAAGGATGTTCACTTCACCTTTAAGTAAAGTGAAGGACAGCCACTGAGAACAGTGGCATGTACAGCTCTGGAAAACAGTAAAATCAGAGAAACTGATTATTTTAAGTGATCTCTCAATTTTTTCCAGAGCTGCATATATTCAGCACCCCTTACTCTGATCCTTCACAGGTCATCCATCCATCCATCCATTTTCTTTACACCCTTGTCCCTAGGTGGGGTCAGGGGGGTTGCTGGTGCCCATCTCCAGCTAACGTTCCGGGCGAGGGGCGGGGTCACCCTGGACAGGACGCCAGTCTGTCACAGGGCAACACAGACACACACAACCATGCACACACACACTCACACCTAGGGGCAATTTGGAGAGGCCAATTAACCTGATAGTCATGTTTGTTTTTGGACTGTGGGGGGAAACCAGGGTACCCGGAGAGAGCCCACACGTGTGCGGGGAGAGCATGCAGGCTCCATGCGGGGAGATCGGGGCTGGGAATTGAACCCAGAGCCTTCTTGCTACAAGGCAACAGCTTTACCAACTGTGCCACTATGCAGCCCCCCTTCACAGGTCACCTTATTGTTTTAGAGGTTTATTATGGAGCATTATTTAAAAAACAGCATCGTGACGACCAGGAAACACACCAGAGGTCAGACTAAAGTTGCCGGAGACGTTCAATGCATAATTACATGATTAAATCATAGCGTTCTCTGCCAAGCCATCATCTGAAAATAGAAAGACTGTGAAGCAACTACAAGCCTATCAAGCCAAGGCTGTGATTTTTTTTAACAGTTCAAATAAAAGTCCCACACCCAAATCTGCTCTTCATGGAGGTATGAGAAGACAAAGGTCACTGATTTTCTTTGGCAGGATAACGCTCATCAGACTTGATGGAAAGACGGAGCCAAAAACAGGGCAATGCTTAAAAAATAATCGGTCAGAATGACAAAAAAACCAGTAAACACACAGGCAGAGCTTCAATGAGAGTTTACATCACAGCAGGGTTTCCCCCTGTGCATTATAAGCCTGGCGGGCCACCAGGCTGTATTTGTGCCCCCACCAGACCAAACGTTGCTTATTTATTTAAGCCTTTTTAACATTTTTTAAGACTTTATAGTTGTTGTTCAGGTGTTAACCTTCCAATCATCCAACAACATATGATTATCAAGTGATATTTTCAAATTTCCTGTCAACTTTAAACATTTTTTAACTCAAAAACACGGCGAACCGGTGGATGAATGACTGCCCTAGTGCCCAACCAACAGGCTTAGCAAGTTTTCTGGGGGAAATCTTGCACAGCATATTCATGTGTTTAAACGGCCTAATCCAAGTCCAGACTTGAACCCAACTATGAATCCCTGGAGTTGTTTTGAACAGTAAAACCTCAGCAGACTTATAATCATGTGGATCAACAAATAGCTAAAAGAAACAAAATAAGGAGTCATTGGAGTCGAAAACAAACCTGATTCACGTTTCAGACTTTTAGATGGGAAAAGAAATAAAAACAAATACTGAAACCCAATAATCGATTTACATCCACTTCCAAATTACACACTACTTTGACCCCCATGTGTCATTTTCAAACCACTGCATGTGGCACAGTGTGTTCAGCTGCTCCAAAATATTTCTGGTTAGCTGCTCTCTGTGCTCTATCATAACATTTTAATTCATTAATGGCTCCCTCCAAATCAAAACATTGGTGGTTTGGAAGCCACATCTTGGGCAGCAGTTCATCTTTCTGCTTGCCGACAGATTGATTTTGATGCATTTAATTCCCTCCGGTCCCACAGACGCTGTTCTGGAAACTGTGGTGCCCTTCAATCGGAAACACATCTGCACAATCTGACAGCGAAAGCCACATTAAAGCGACCGTCATCCTTAGGAGCTAACTGGCAACACATGCTGCTTTGTCCGTGATCTGCCCCCAGGCGACAACAATCCACGCAGAGCTGACATAAATATAGCGGGAAGATGTGGGAGAAAGATGCCACTATCGCATCAATAAACGGCTCAGTGATCCGACCACCACACAGCAACGTGACCTATTGTTTTCTGCCTTCTCGCAGGCTTTGAACAGACGGTGAAGTGCGCTCATGAACGCTCCGTCCATCTGTTCATGGACTCGCTGCTGAATGAGGACAAGCAGAGCACGGCCTACAGGTGCAGCGACAACAGCGCCTTCGTCAGGGGCGTCTGCTTGGACTGCCGGAAGAACCGCTGCAACACGCTGGGCTACAACATCAAGAAGGTCCGAACGGCAAGGAGCAAGAAGCTCTACCTGAAAACAAGATCCCGGATGCCTTACAAACGTGAGAATGAACTCTGAGAATAATGAATTTAAACATATTATTTGTAAGTCTGTCGCAAAACAACATTTGCTGGACGGTAAACTGTCAGTAATTATTGTCACAATTAAGTTCACCTTAATTCATCATATGGTTAATTGACTGCTGATTGCTACAGGCTTAATCAACACTTATCCGATTTTTTTCATATTTTGTCACCTTACAACCTCAAACTTCGGCGTTTTTAACTGAGATATTATGTGACAGATCTAGGTCTGTCACGATAAATTGTGCTGGACGATAAATTGTTCCAGAATTTATTGCGATAAACAATAATATTGTTGTTTTGAGACCATTTTCAATTAATAATGGCATTGAGAATATATTCTCAATGTTCAATAAGCTTTAAAATTGAATTAACATTTAAACACTGAAATTGCAAGACATTTAAATTGTCCAAAATGAATAAAGAAAACAGAAACAACAAATGAAATGAATTATGATGTCTGTAAACAAAATCATCTTTCAAAAAAAGGGCTAGTTGAGATCAAAGCACCAGACTGAAGACTTTTGCCATCCAGTTTCTGGTAAAAAGAAAGAGAAAAACGATAAATCATGCAAATAGGAATTATTGAGTTTCATTTAATTTACCATGCGATTAATTGATTTATTGTTTATTGTGACAGGCCTAGACAGATCAACTCAAAATAGTGCATGATTGTGAAGCTGAGTGAAAACAGTTCATGCACTGCAAAAACACAAATTCTTACCAAGTATTCTGGGTTCAGTTATAGAGCAAATATCTCAGTACACTTGAAATGAGGAAAAACTAATTTACAAGTAACTTCTCAGCCACATATAGAAAATATACAAACAAATTTAAGGAAATAATCCCTTAATGTTGATAAGTACTGGCAGATTATTTCACTTACAAGTTTGAAAAAATATCTTGCTACAAGTTAAATAATCTGTAATCGGAACTAGTACTTTTACATAAATATTGCAGAATTATTGATTTAAAACCAGCTCATATTTCTAGCTGATAAGTTATATGGAAGTTCATTTTGTCTTATTTCAAGTGTACTGAGATATTTTCATTAGAAACTGGACCAAAGTACTTGGTAAGATTTTGTGTTTTTGCAGTGTGATTTTCTGTACTTAAGTTAAAAAAATCTGAAAAGTGTGGCGTGCATATATGCTTAGCTCCCTTTAGTCAGATACAACCAAACGGAAAAAAAAATTCAATAAACAGAGTTCATCTGTGTGTAATTTAATCTTTAATATGAGGATTATATTAATATAAATGCAGCTGCTCTAGTGGAAGCTTTCATACTTGTGAATAAATGTGGGAAAAAAGTAAGATGTGTGAATACTTTTTAAAGGCATAGTGGTGTTTGTGTGTTTTCCATGAATCAAAAGCTGTTTGGTTTGTTTCTCGCTCTTTTCCTGCAGTCTATCATTACCAGTTCAGGATCCAGTTTGTTAACCAGACGGAGGAAATCAAGCCGACGCTCATCATCTCCCTCCAAGGGACCGAGGCTGAGAGTGGAGAGCTGTTCATCACAATGTGAGTACTGCAGCAGACCTGGTGCGCCACGCATCTGTGCTTCCAGAGGGAAAAACCAACTCAACGAGAGCAGCTGACAAACAAACTGCTGCATGAAAGAAAACATCAATACGAAATGAATAAATCACTACAGCAGGACATGATTCATTCACAGTTATGCTGTGTTTATGCTCTGTGCATCAAAGAGCTTTAAACAAACCACTGCCTGCAGAAAAAAAAAAAAACTCATCTGGTTTCCCCTCCGACAGCAACATGAGGATTAAACGATAACCTCGTTTTTATTTACTTCCCTGCGACGCAGAGATGAAGGCATTCACGGAAACACAACTCTGTCCTTCCTGATTACGCTGGACAAAGACTTGGGGGAGCTGATGATGCTGAAGCTGAGTTGGGAAGTGTCCGAGATGTGGAAGAACGTGTGGACGCGCATGCAGAGCATCTTTCCGTGGGGCGGCCAGCGGAGCAAACCGCAGATGATGTTGGGAAAAATCAGCGTCAAAGCAGGAGAGACGCAGGACAGGTACAGCGCACGTCGCTGAAAGTTCAAATCGTAGTTCCACGTCTGACGGGGAAAAGCATCTGCATATCTCCACAGGCTTTTGACGCCATCTAGTGGACACTTTAAGCTTTTATCTTGCAGCGTAACCACATTGTAATGTTTTAATTTTTTTTTTCAGGACATCATTTTGTTCCATGAATAATGACGGACAACAAATCGAAGTTTCTCAAGATAAAGTGTTTGTGCGCTGCAGAGAGGATGAACCGACGCGCCGCAGGAGAAAGCACAGCAGACTGGTTGAAAAGAATGAATCTGTTCAACAGACTAAATAATAATACTGGATGATCAATTCATGATCAGGCTTTGCAGAGTAAGAAATCAGCAAAAAATAAATAATTGAGGGGGGGGGGTAGCACTGAGAAGTTAAAAACCTGGAAGTTAAAAGCAAGCAACCTGATAACACTGTGTTTACAATAAAGTGTGACGAATGATGGGTTGATTAATAAACTACATCTTTGGCAGCCATTTTTCTTTCACATCACAACTGACTTTAACCCAGCAACTTCAGATTGTAGATATCAGATTGTAGTTACACCTAAACCTCCACAGGTCACAAGACCACAGCATCTGCTTCAAACGGCACTAAAAAGCCAAAGACTGAAGGATTTACAACAGCAGAATCCTTCTCAGTTCATTGAGTCTCAGCAGAGAATCAAACCAAACCAGCACACCAAGAGGCCTAGCGTTGACCTTCAACAAACAGCGTTACCAGCAGCAGCAAAGCAAAACTCACATCAGCTCTTACCCTGACATGTCTTCTGGACCCGAACAGTTGCTTGACCTAACCAACCTTTGATGGGCCAGGCGGATCTGCTAGGCATCTTTGTAGGGAGTCCTCAACTTGACAGAAGCGATTCCTCAGCTTGATTGAAGGGAATCCTCAGCTTGATTGAAGGGAATCCATAATCGATTAACTGCTATCTCCAGATGCCATTATATCTCCTCAGATGTTTCAGACAAACCGCCAGTGAGAGGCCACTGTCGGGACTCTCCTTGTGTGCTGCTCTGTTTAGACACAAAAAATGGCTTCACTAACGTCATCGGTGAAAAAAGACCAAAACTTAGAATAAGGTTTCCGAAAAATAACTTACCGAATAACCAACGCAGCGATTTCAAACATGGCGCTCCCGCGGCCTACTTAGCACTGCGGCAACTCGTAGGTCAAGTACCAAGTACAAGGAACCAAACTAGGCCTCGATGAACACTGACACGATTTCAATCGGATCCACAAAAGTTTCAGTCATAAGGCTGGGCGTCCACTCGGATTCCGCTTCTTGGAAGATAATTTTTAATCCAGGTCCCAAAGTTCAGGAATATAAGACCATCAGTTTCGTGTCTCTGTGCGGCCAAGTGCTAGCCGCATCTTTTTTCAAACGCTCACGTAGAAGTTGCATCATATTTCTATCCAACATGGCGCCTGCACGTTCACGCTCATTAATAATAAAAATGGCGCCATCATCCACTGTTGCCAAATTTGACATTTTCCAGTCCAAACACAGGGTAAAACTAAACCTGCAAAACCTGCCCACCTGCAAAGAAACAGTACCAATCTAAACCTCTAACAAAACTCATGTTAACTTAATAGCACTATGTTTTAAATCCATCCCTAATAGATTATGATTTTTTTCTAAAATACAATTTTAGGGAAAAAAAATAGAGAAACAGTAAATATGTATTTATAACTACATCCATAATTTTAATCCTAAAACTATATGCTTTTTATATTTTCAGAGCTAAACACCAAACTGCTGCTCCAGTATGTTCCACTCTTATGGAAAGTGAAGAGTATCAAATGACAATATATAACTTATGTAATAATATGTGATTAATTTATTAACTCTTCACTGTCCATAGATCTATGTCTTTTTATCCGTCTTTAAATATAAATTTATTCATAAGTTGCTTATTTAAAAATGTACAATAAAGTTTTATAAAATATTTTTTACTTTTCCTGTCTACTTAGCATCTTT
>NW_006800530.1:246057-258131 GCF_000485575.1 Poecilia formosa
TCCTTGGAGGTCGGCCAGGAGACCTATAGGACTCGACATGTAGCCCTGGAGGTCGGCCGGGAGACCAATGGGACTCGAAACGAATCCCTCGAGGTCGGCCGGGAGACCTATAGGACTCGACATGTAGCCCTGGAGGTCGGCCGGGAGACCAACGGGACTCGAAACGAATCCCTCGAGGTCGGCCGGGAGACCTATAGGACTCGACATGTAGCCCTGGCGGTCGGCCGGGAGACCAACGGGACTCGAAACGAATCCCTCGAGGTCGGCCGGGAGACCTATAGGACTTGACACGAAGCACTAGGGTTCAGCAGGCCAGTGTTCTCCATCTCCAGGGAAGCATTTGTCACCTCAAAGGCAGTATTCTCCAGCTCTAGGTCTGTGTTTTTCTGCTCCAAGACAGTGTTTTTCGTCCCCAGGGCAGTGCATTTCTGCTCCAAGATGGTGTTTTTCTGCTCCAGGATACTTCTCTTCAGCTCCAAGGAGGCCTTTTCCTTCTCCAGGGCAGTGTTTTTCTGCTCCAGGGTGGCATTATCCTCCTTTAAATTTCTGTTCATTTCAAACAGTTTTTTTAATTGCTCTCCTTTTTCGCAAAGCAGCTCATCTTTTTCAAGTACAGCTTTTTCTTTTTTCATAAGTTGAATCTTCAACTCCTCGTTTGCTATGATCAGAGTCTGTCTCTCGATAGACATTCTGCTGATGTCTTTCAAGATGGTTTGGAGCTTCTGTGTGTCGATAGCTAAAGTTTGTTGTGTTGAATAAGACGACGACGCCTGACTGCTCTGGCTCATTCTTAATCCTTTTTGTCTAGAGAAATCCAAAAAGCGCTCAATGTTTTCCTTTTTTTTGTTAGAAATTGCCTCTTTAGCTTGAAAAGCTTTCGTGTTCAATCTCTTCTGAACAGACAATCCTTCTACTTGCTCTGCACTTCTGCAATGGTTAGGACCATGCAGCTCTGTGATGTCACTCTTACGAAACAAGAGTGACATCAATTCTTTGTGACATCAATTTGCATGATGTCAGCAGAACTAGAAAACTGCTTAAGTTTGAATAAAAACAAAACTTTACGGCTGAATTCTCGTCCATGGGCCAGAGGCAAAAATTTGACATTTTTGTTCATTTCAGGGTTGCAAAGTCTATCGATATTTTTTTGAAAAGATACATGTCTCTAGTTAATATTTTGGTACAATAGTCCTTCCTAAATTGTAGCTGAGCCATAGTTATCAGCTCATAAAGTAAACAACCCCTTTGGAAAAATTCTGTTTTTTTTGAGACTGGTGTATGTCTGGTTTAGGCTCATGGTATGGGCATTTGTCAAAGGTTTATAATATAGTGTTTGGTATCTTCTTAAAGGGGACACTCTTGGCTTTAATTTAAACCAGGTTTTGTGTCTTTCTGGCCAACACAGAGATCACTAGAGCTCGTTAAACCAAAAAGGATACACATTTTCCTACACCTTTTGGCCAAACTAGATACATTTAATTATCCCAGTGGTATCCAGGGACACCAGGGACACAAGAGTTAACAACTAAAATACTCAACAGACTAAGAAGTCAGAAAATGTATGATATGCCTATACTGTCTGTCTATGGGAGGCGATTATGAACTGTAGTTTGAAGTTACATTCCTCATAATTGCTTAGAAAAAAAAAAAGATAATACTTTCCTGTTAGAACATTCAGTTTGGTTTCAAGCAAGTAGATGAAAATGTATTAAGTGGAAGAATGGAGAAGTTGTTCCTCTTCTCAGTATGACTAGCAGTGAAATAGACCCTCACCATGATGCCACCACCACCGTGCTTGAAAACTGGAGCAATGTTCTTGGGTGTAAAAGTCTCATCACAACTTCCCCAAATATATTTTTCAATGGAGACTTTGTATCATTAACTTTCTGAGCAAGTTCAGCAGCCAATTTGAGACTCAAAGGTCCAGCAGCAAATACAGATTTCAAGTGGGGGAAAAAATTAACGATACAAAAGCTTCACAGGTGATAATTTAAGGAGACGGATACTGAAACAGAAGAATGAAGCAGCTCTTAAACGCCTTGTGATTTTTTGGTAACTTGAGTCAGCAGCTCCCTCTAGTGGCCAACAGTCATCGTTGAACTGTAACACATTGAATATTATTCTAATATAAAAGCCGTGTATACAATTTAAACACACTTTATTTTTTATTACAAACGCATCAAGAAGCATTTTGATCAGTTCTAGTTTATTACTTTATTTCAAGTAGTTGTAAAGAAATTAGGTTTTTGCACATTTCTTGCAAGTTTGTAAAATGTTCAAACTAAGCCAGATGTGACACAGAACGAAAAGAATTGCACTGAAACGTGGAACAAAAAGACAGGAGGCGTTAAAATAAGACCACAGCTCTGAATCTTTACCTTTGTTGGATTCGGTTGCTTTTATGTCAGTGCACATTTTCACATCACAAGGAATAAACACATTTCCCAGAGATATCAACCCACTGAGGATCACCCATATCATACTGCTTCAACATAGAAAAAAAAAAAAAAGAATACACCCATAAATGTCTGAATAATAAAATAAACACCATCAGCACCAAAAGCTAAGCAGTAAGTAAAAAAAAAAGTTTTTTGTCGTCTTGTAAGATTTTTTTTTTCCCAACATGTGCATGAAAACCTTTCCTGTGTTCTGGTTTAGAAACGCAGAAGGCATTTATTTCTCTGTGATGAGGCCAGCTTGTTCACTGATGAACTCTGATTCTCTAGATAGGCTGATCAGTGGGAACCTGGCTCTTTGCATATGAGAAACAACTTTGGGTTGCAGCAGTTCTCCGGACAGCAGCTCTTTACTCTTCAGCAACACCTCAAACCAAAGATTCACCCACTCGTCTCTTTAAAGGTGATATGAAGAACATCCTGAATGAGGACCACTGAAATTCAACCTGGGATTTAAAATGACATTACAAGGGAATCTGGGAGTCAGAAGAAGTTAAAGATTTGGCTTAAAAAAAAAAAAAGAACAAGCTTATGTACACCATATTCTCAAATATTTCCAAACCTTTGAATTTCAGCAGTTCATGTTTGGCAGTCATGCAACTTTAGTCATGCTGCTTAACGTAGGCACATTTTCAAGCAGTTGCACAAACTAAGAGGACAATAAAGCTTTTCAGATGAAAACCGCAGAGTAAAACAAAAACAAAAAAAAAAAGGAGATTAGCAGAAGACATACTGATTGTTCGCTCTCACATAATGTCAGCAGCGGCAAAGCGATTAAAATTTACAATCTACCCCCCATCAGACTCAGTTCCTCCACATGTACAAAGTCATCTGAACTGCAATATATTTCACTAAAAGAAAGAAAAATCCCTATTTACATTCAAACCAAAAGAACTGAACCGACTGGTTTCAGGTGGTTTTATTTGGCCTTTTTCTTTAACAACTTACTAGAGATGAGTGATGAATTTACTACAATGAAGTAAAACCGTGGAACAATCTGTTGGATAAAAAAAACAAGTTTCTCAAACTCTTTCAGTTCTGTGTACAAAAGCAAGTGCAAAACAGTCTGCAGAGTCTGACCCTCAGATTAGCGGTGACTCCGTGTTTTCATGCATTTTTTAAGATATGCATGCAACCATCTTTACACTTGAGCGCTATTAGTAATCCTGAGAAAGTGAATTAGAACAGTAGACAACTTAGATCCGCTAAGAAATATGTTTTTTCTCTGAAATAAGGGAGAGAAACTCTACACCAAACAATTAGGATGCTTACATTAGAAATCAAATGTATTTGGTTTGAAAAAAAAAAAAAAATCCTCCAGCAATGATGTCAATATGATTTTTTTTTAAAACCGGCAGCTAAATCTCATGTAACGACGTTCAGCTGCCATCATGCTGATGATGGAAAAGATGCAGGACAGACACAATTGCAAATGGCGAGAAAAAAAAAGAAGAAAATTAAGGCCACACTAACAAAATCATATTCTCATAACCATCCGTTCTCATAAAAGATGAGAAAAAAAATCTTTGAAAGAAACAAAGTGAGATAATTAAGACCACATGGAAAAACAACTGCAAACTCATCCCTCCTTGAAAGATTTGTTTCCTATAAAAGCTTTGTGAACCATTATTAAACTGGCTCTCAGAGAAGAGGAGGGAGAAGACAGCAGCCCCCACAATAAAACATCTTCGGTTCAAAGTTCTTTGAAATTTGATTTCTGTGGTAAAGGTAACTCTTTGGAGTAAAGTGCTCCTGTTGTAGGCACTAAGAACAAAGGCAAGGAGCAGAGAGTCGTCTCATTGCCTCAGGGGTTGCATCAATACCCGTTCTCCGGACCGTGGTTGGTAATGCTGACCTCGTCGTTGCTGCTGGTGCTGCTGTCGCTGACCTCTGTTTATTCTTAGTGTATCTGCAAGATTCATGTCAGAGAGACTCAAGATAAATGACTCAGCAAAACGAGGATTTACAGATAGTAATGTCATAAAACAAGTAGTACAAGCATTTTAGCACAAATGTAACTTGTTTTTGTTTTTTTTTTTATACTCATCAGAAGCCACAAAAGACACAAACGTATATCTTTTTGGCACCCTTAGCAAACATTTGTAAAAAGCCTTAAAATAAATTCTTCCTTTGCTGCAGCAGAAAAATCCCACACTGAAAATTTAAGAAAAATTCACCACTTTAGTTCAAAATCACAGTTTACATAATCATTGCCAACATTTCAGGAGTTTCTAGAAACTTTAAATTAGTAAGCCCCAATTTTCTGTCTCCCTCTGTGAAATGTCTCAGTTTTTGCATGAGCTGCACCAAAACGCAGGAAATCATCTGAACTCGTCCTATTCTTCCCACGCCCATCATGGCGCCTCGAATAATTAGGTGACGTAGTTGCAAAGGGTCAATGCGTCATTGTACCTGTGAGGTGTTTATGTTCGGGAAGTTTGGGGTTGTTGCTGGGTGTGTGAACACTGCAGATCTTGATGAAACCCGCCATCAGCATAATGAGAGCAACTCCCATCAGCAGCACAGCCCACCAGTGAGCCTGTACAGCAGGAAATATAAAACGTGTCAAAGGGTCGATGTGTTTGCCTTAATGGAAATTTGTCTGTATTTCTTATGTGCAAAACAGGTGTGCTGCAGACACTCACCACAATCCAATCTGCGATGTTCTCATACAGCTCTGGGTTTAAAAACGCTTTCTTCAGCCTGGCCAGCGGCCCGTCGGCGTCCACCAGTCGGCACTTCTTGAAGACGTCACAGTATCCTTTAAAGTCGTTGCAGGGTGAGCCAGGCGGCAGCGTTTTCACTTCTTTATTAAAGAATTTAGCCCATTTTTCTGAACCGGTGCTGCTGCAGGTGCTGGCATCGTCTGGATGAAATAAAGGCAAAGTAAAACCTCACACCAGGTTGCTTAAATGAGAAAGAAAAAAAACTACAAAAACAAAGAAACTGGTTTATTAAAGTAATTTGAGCTATTCTAATTAATGTCTGTTATTAATTAGAATTAATGTATGTTATTAATTAGAATAGCACTGAGTAGCTAATTAATTTTCAGGCTGTGATACAACAAATACGTCCGAGTGAGGATTACTCCTGTTAGATGTAACAGAGGCAGCAGATCTACTCACTTTTTTCCTGGCAGCAAACATGGCAGAGCTCAGCTGGTTCGTTCTTGTCGTCTTTACTGGCGCAGGTGCACACTTCCAGACCGTACTTCATACAAATAGAACCAGAGCAGATCTAGTACACAAAGAGGCAAGAAAAAATGACTTAATGAACAGAATACACAGAGAATATTGTTCCTATTTTTATTTGTAGTCACGTAGTTCCTCTTGGAGGCACATTTAGTCATCCTAACATATGTGTGTCTGGTCACTGTCAGTGTTTATGTGCATTTAAAGGTTAAAGGTGAAGAATGATTTGGGCAGAAAGTTGAAAAAGTAACACTTGCTTCTGCATTTGCTGCTTGACATTAGTTTTCCTTAGTTTTACTTTTGCCAAAAGAGTTTAAAATATCAGCAATTAAGTAATTTAAATGTAAAATAAGTGTCCAAAATGTAATGTAGTAATGTCACCGATTGACGCGTTCTGCTTTCAAACTCATTTTAGAAGTGTCTGTATTTAAAACACACCGTCAGAATTTCTTTTTTTTTACATCAAATACTACTTGTACTACACAGAGAAGCACATTAGAAATTAACTGTGTACCCCATTGATGCAAACTTGTGTCCCCTCGTGGCAGGCGGTGTTGTTTTCCTTTGGTTCTGAGGTTGGACACTGCGCAATGCGTCCGTTGCAAAAGCCTTTTTGAGCACATTCAGATGCCACTCTGCAACTCTCACTATTATCCTTAAAAGTACATGTAGTTGTACAACACGGGCCTTGGCTTGGACTGAGTGGGGAAACATTACACACATGCAATTAAAAGTGGAAAAAGTTAGACCATGACAATGTTGTTTGTTTGATAAGATGCTGTACTCTTGGAAAGCCATACCTGCAGATTTTTCCAGGTTTAAGTTTGCACTTTAATTCCGGCCCTTCGTCGGCATTATAGCAGCACTCGTCCTTACAGTCAATTCTGTAGCCGCAGTCGCACTGCTCTCCTGCTTCCACCAGTCCATTGCCACAGATGGGCTGACCAGACTCTGAGCAGAGATGCACGATTAAAACAGAATCAAACACACAAAAAGATTTTCAACACGGTTAAACAAAGAAAGCTTACCAACAAAGCAGGAATCTTTCTTCTTCATCAGAACTGCGCTTATATTCCGAATGCTGCAGATGGAGAACCTGTTGTTGTTCAGTTTGTCCCCCGATGTGGCTCTGGCGTACATGATGAAGTTTCCCGACTCCTTCTTCAACTTCTCCTTGGATTCTCCAGGGGTGCACTCACTCCCAGAGTCATGCTGTAAAACAGGAAGCACTTAAATTACCTGCAGGACACACGGAGGAGCTCTGAGTGTTTCGACTAGCTTACGGGAGAGCCAAAGTTGTGTCCAACTTCGTGTGCGAAGGTGATGTGTGACACTTTAGGCGGGACGTGCGACGCATAGTTCTGCACAGTGATGATACCGGTGTTGAGAGATTTCTTCTTCCCATCAGAGTAGGGCCTGCTTTTCTCACAAATGCCTCCAGAGCTTCCTGTTGAGTGGCAATTAAAAAAAAAAAACAATACAGGGATGTGAGATAACAGAGGAGTTACCTGGAATTTGATTAAATGTCTTTTTATCAGTTTAGTAACAGAAAAAACAGCTAATAGTTTATTGAGTAAATCTGACAGGATTATGTAGGGGAAAAAAAAGCAACCACACCCAGTGAAAACATGAGTAGCACAGATATATGGTGCGTCTATCTAAACAAAACTACCAATTTGCAGAAGTGCCTGCAACCAAAGCTCAGATGTGACGTCTCCCCTTCTGCCAGTCGCTCTGTCTGAGTTTCTTTTCTGCTCTTGAGATCAGAAACTCTTGAAAATGTGTTTCACTCTACTATCACTATCTTTCTCTGTGAATGGCTGCAGCTATAAAGAAGAGAGTATTTGGGAGAAGATCAGAGGGCTTTGAGGTGAATATCAACTATGAAGCTTCTTAAAATGAAACTGTTCCTGCATTATCTACGACATGAAGGACGAGTGTATGCCAAAGGTTAAACTGCACAGACACCTAGAAATATGCAAGCAATGTGTCAGATTGTGTTTGCCTAACATGTTAGGGAACTATAATGATGTGCATTTTCATGCCTCTTAAGGTTTTTCATTCAGTAAGTGTTTAACATTTTTAATTAAATGCTTATGGATCAGATGTAGAACAAGAGAAAAAGATATAAAAACTCCTCTCAGAGGACAAGAAACTGCTCATACATAAAAATACCACTGAGTGAAAATTGTTATTCCCTCCTCATCAGAAGCTGTAACTGTACTGCAAGTAGCAGTCAATGTGTACGGATTATATATGCTTTGACATGAAAAACAACACTTTTTTATTTCCCTCTGAAGCTCCAAATATAATTCTGCTTTGGCATTTGAGGTGAAGTTTATTAAAAAGCAGAATCCACGGAGCAGATCTGAACTTTGTGGGTTTTCATGTTCTTTGACCCGTTTTTAATTGGAAAGAGAAGAAAGACAAAAGCTACCTGAGAATTTCAATAATCCAGAGTATTTTTACTTTAACAGCCTCTTAAGCAGCTGTTTAAAACAGTGCTGTAAATGTTCATCTTTTATATTTAAGATGGGTCTCAGTTTTATAAATACTTCAAATATCAAAGAGGTTCTTCCAATTTTACTATAACAAGTACTTTGGTTGGATACTTATTCAGAAATTATTTAACTTTAGGGCTGGAACTGATGGTTTTATTACCATTAATATTAATATGTTGTATGAGGAATTAAAAAAAATAACAATAATCCTGACTGGTCAAAGCAGAAAGAACATCATCCTGCATATGATGCCTAAGTATGCAGGATGAAACTGTTTCTAACCAAAGTGGAGCAGATAAACATGTAAAAGCAGCACATAACATTTATGAAGAGAAAAATGTTCATAAACTTCACTGGAGAAAAAAAAAAGAACCAGTGTCTGACCTGAAGGAGCGCCGACCCAAGCCAACCCGAGCACGCCGTCATCAAAGTCCCTGTCGGTGAAGACGTAGGCCAGGCAGTACTCGTCGTGGTTCTGCTCAGAGTTCAGCTCCAGAAATTTTTCCACGCCAATGTTAGAAAAGCGAAAAGGATTGGTGGTGTCCTTGGTATCGTCTGTGGTATTGATCTAGACGAGGTCAACAATTACAAACTAAAAATTCAGAAGGGAAAGCTTCATCGTAGTACAGGCTCCTGAAATCCTATCATCTGTCTGAGCTCAGTTTATTCTACACCAACTCTCCCATAGCTTCAACTCACCCTGACCCTTTTAACCATGAAGTTGATGTTTCGGATGCCCAAGAAGTCTGTGTCCTGGTAAATGGAGTCAATAGCCTTCACATGGCTGGAGATCTGCAGAAAATGAAATTAATTAGATAAGCAGTAAGGCACAAACAGAAGCTAATAAAATGCTTTAACATCACCCCACTGCAAAGGGGAAGAGCAGGTTTTTATTTATCACATGAACCTGATACAGTGGAATGGAGAGGGGAAGGGGAATTTTGAGAAATAAAATACCGTTTGCATGTTGACAGAAAAACTGAAATCTGAGTTTAATCACTTTAAAGCTACCAGTTAGTGCTATAACTCACCAGATTTTCCAACTAGGCTTTTAAAAGATTTTTATGTTCCTGTAGGTCAAGAACACATTATATTTTCAATCCACTTCCTAATATTTTTTGTGACGTGTAAACCCTCAGTTCATCCAGTTTCTCACAGCACCAGCATCGCTGCAGACACCAGAAGTTCTGCAATGTTATTGTTTGCGAGTCCATGTGGGGCTAATGTTAGCTCTCGACTCATTAGCCCCTCATCCGTGGCGTCTATGAGGACCAAATGTGGGACTGGGTCACTTCGAGGCGTGCTGAAAATGACACCAATCTGTTTCCGTGACTGGAACGAATTGAATTTATTTCTGTAGATCAACTGGATCTGTTTGTCTTCAAAAGTTTTCTGGAGTTGAGAGTCACTGCTATGTAAATAAAATCAACAGAATTCAACAGATTTATCATAACATGCTTTTACAAACAGATCCTGTTTCTGTGTGCGGCTACCTGGGCGAGGACGGCATCCCTGGAGCCGTAGTATTTATAGAAGAAGTGGTCAGTCTGGATGTAGAGCTGGCAGGTGTTTTTGTCCTTCCCAGCTGCCCTCTTTTTCCTCAGAATAACTGGACCGTAAGCGTCATCGTCTTCTGTCACCCTGCTTACCCCCTGTGGGGGAAAAAAACAAACACATCAGGTCAGTTCTGATTGTTTTATTCTGTTAAATAACACAATCCATGTCTAGAGAGGGGAAAAAGATCAAAGGTAAAGAGCATTTCCTGAAACTCCAAAGAAAAAACAGATTTAGCAAAGTTCACTCGTCCACCATCCTTGCCCAGCTGCGCTTTTAGCTATCAGAGACGACGGTCGGGTTTGTTGTGATGTTAGCACTTACATCGCTCGGCTCTTCGACTGCAGACGCCTGGTACTTCTTCATCCTTTCAAACACAGAGCGGTCAGCACAGCCTCCCTCTGAGCCGTACTTGTGAGGATAATCTGGCAGATAGAGCGGAGATACGGGAAGG
Organism: Poecilia formosa; assembly: GCF_000485575.1. Classification (NCBI taxonomy): domain Eukaryota; kingdom Metazoa; phylum Chordata; class Actinopteri; order Cyprinodontiformes; family Poeciliidae; genus Poecilia; species Poecilia formosa. Next base: position 256,214 of record NW_006800530.1, read on the forward strand.
ACTTTGAAATGCTTAAAAGGAACATAATGATCAGTTTTGATATGACAGCTGATTAGTGTAAGAATGGAGCAGCTGGATTTAATAAAAGCATCGTGGTATTTGAGTCAGTTTCACAACAGCATTGGCACCAAAATGTTAATGAAAAATTTACAAAATGACACTAATGCTAGTATTTAAAAGGGAAAAGCAAAACATGTTGCTATTGCTGCTGAAATGTAACAACTGACCTTTAAAGTGTTATTAAAATGTATCTTATTCATTGTTTTTTAATCTTTAAAAAAAGCACTAAAGCAGAATGAGGTGCTGGTGTTTCTTTTTGTTTGACTGGAACTCAGCTGAAGCTTTTCTTGTTCATCCGTAGGAGGTTGCACATGTAAAGTGAGCTTAGATGACACTTATTGTGATCTAAATGAACTAAATTGAGCTATCCAGAGTGCCAAGAAGATGATGTTCGGCTGCTGGCCTGCAGTCAGCTTAACATATCATTTTTATCTGCTCACTCTGAACTCGTCTTGGTTCTCCTTCAATTTCCAATCCATGACTGTTTGTGTTTCTCACAGCAAAAATAATGTGCAATCAGCTGCTTTCGTCTTTTGATGCAAGAGGAAAAACTCAGCAGCTGATTGGCAGTGAGCAGCAACAGGTGCCAAAAGGAACACATTAGCCTCAAGTTCATGCTTTGTGAAACTGGAGAAAATTCTGGCTGCTATGATGGAAAATATTTGTGGTTTTGAAAATGCAACCTTGTTGAGACCTCAGAATATGATGCATTAACAAATCAAATTTACCAATTAACTAAATTTTCCATTTTTCTAACTCTAATAAGTGAAAAGCAAAGAAAGCCAGACATTGTCATTAATACATCTCAAACAAGATTTTCTTCTCTGTACATTTATGTACATATACAAAAGCCGAATAAAGAAAAAATGTAAAGGAAATTATAAAACTACCAGCAATGATAATTACATTGATGCTATATAATCAGGGTGTAAATGACTGAACAAGAATAAAATCACAAAGCTTCACATAAAGGTTATTTTAAAAGCAAGATGGCTGTGAAGCAGCAGTGAGATGTGAAACTATGCTGACCTTTACATCATCATCATCATCGCCACAGAGACGAAAACATTCCCCTCCATTATTCCCTAGCAGCTGACTAAAACGGTGAAACTGACTGAACTCACTGCAGGAACAGATTCAAGCTCTGACAATGTGTTTTTTTGGCGTTTTGTCGGACAAAGACGTCTTTGTTCTTATGAAAGAGGTCTTGTACAACTGCTGGTCAAAAGGCCTTTCACTTGTGGGCAGAAGTACAAAGAAATGCATTAAATGATTGATTTTCTATATTTCTCACATCAAATGTCCTTTCACCATCTATAAGTTTACAGGAAATGTACTGGGAGCATTGTGAGGTGAATAGAAAGCTGCTAAAATGATCTTAATTATGATAAAATATTTTAAATGCAAGTTTAAAATATGAAGTGAAAAAGCAAGATATGCCCAGCTGTGACTTACAAGAGCGATCTTTTTTTAACTCAAAAAGGTCAAATTAATCTATATATGTGTGTAACTGGAGGTTTGTTAACCACAATGTGACACAATGGTGACATCTTTTAGGTGAAATTACCCAAAAGGTACTGTGTTTACACAACGTGTTCTTCAAAACGTCAGGTTTGTACAAAACTGGAAGAATTACGGTCCGACGACAGAAATTATTTATAATGTAAAATTTCTTTTCCAAACTAATCCAGACAAACAGCAAATTCCAATTTGCTATTTATCAAATTGGAATTTGACAAATAAATTGGAATTTCACAAATTGGAATTTGACAAACAAATTGGAATTTGACAAATAAATTGGAATTTGACAAATAAATTGGAATTTCACAAATTGGAATTTGATAAACAAATTGGAATT
>NW_006800531.1:0-2334 GCF_000485575.1 Poecilia formosa
AAATTCCTCAAAATCAAGAAGCGCTTTTAATTTAATTCCCCCTGTTAATGAATTAATTTCAAATGTTTCATGTATTTTGCGTTGTAAAGCCTTAGCAATACTGTATTTAATTTCTCCGTTATTTCCCTCGTCTGTATCTGTTGCAGAAACTTGTGCGACAACAGTACCAACTGATACATTTTCATATATCTCTACTTGGTAAACGTCCTGGCTGAAGGATGGGCGGTTATCGTTAATATCAAGCACAGTGACTTAAACATTAAGTGTCGCTGATCTCGGAGGTCTTCCCCCATCAATTGCTGTGACTATCAGCGGAATTTTCTTTGCATTTTCCCTGTCCAGTGGCTTCTTTAGCACTAAATATGGTATTTTGTCTTCGTCGCTTTGACTTACATCTATATCAAAATAATAATTTGATGATAAAGTGTACGTGCGGATTGAATTCATGCCTACGTCGGGGTCAGTGGCCGCTTGCAGCTGAAATCGTGTTTCGACAGCAGTATGTTCTGCTATTTCAAAATGTTGCTGTTTATCTACGAAACTGGGGGAGTGATCATTTACATCTGTCACTTCCACAACAACGTGGTGCATTTCTAGCGGGTTTTCAACAATCATCTTTAGCTCCATTAAGCATGCACCACCACCGTGACATAGCTCTTCTCTGTCAATTTTTCTACGAACCTGTAAGGCGCCGTTATGCGTGTTAACACTGAAAAAAGTATTTTCAGATCCCGAAACAATACGCAGGCGTCGATCAGTTAAATGTGCTTTCTCCAGGCCAAGATCCTTGGCAATATTTCCAACGACGGTTCCCTCTTTCACCTCCTCTGGAACGGAGTACCTCAGTTCGGCCGCAGCCTGCTTCGCGAAAATCAGTAGAAGATATAAAAGAAAAACTGGCCAATTGTGGTCACTCGATCGGCTCCAGGTCGCCATTATTTCCATAGCATATCACGTTTTCCTCCTTATGTCCATGGATTAATTTTGTATTTCAGATAGTGGGCGAGGATTTCTATAGTTTACCGTTCATCCACCTTCCGCTATGGAGCAGCAAACAAAAGATTTGATGAAAGACAGTCTAGGGACAGTCTAAATCAGGAAGGTTGTATTGCAACGACACCAAGTGGACATTGCAGACCAGTTTTTGAATAAGCTTTGAGTCCTGTAATATGTTGCTTTAAGATACGTGTTCCGTAGATCCAAAAGTCAATGCAGGAATACAACTACTAAACATTCTAATTAATCTAGTTGATGCCTAAAGCCAAAGCTATATATGTTCTCCATTACCTTAAGAAACATGCTTTTTTTGTTTTCTTTCGTTTTATTTACAACTTGGAATATGTATTCAGATCTGTGAAATGTAAACCGTCATTCATTTTAACCTCATTGCATTGAAGTGATGTAATTCAGCACCATAGACAGCTAATGTCTCTTACTACACAGTTGCGTTTCTCAACCAGTGTGTTACTTGATCATTTAAACAATTGTTAAAGTAAAAATCTCAAAAATCCTAAAATGTATTATCTATAACCTGTTTGAAAATGTACCTTGATGAATAGAAGTGTACCTAACACATGTAAAATAAAATAATTACAAATGTTGATTGATATCTGTCAGAGTGATTTTATTCATTAATAAAAATCAACACTTCAAGGACGTGGAAAATGTGAAAAACGAAACTTCAGAACCTGTCAGCAAGTGACAATAAGAGGCATGACTTTAACCGTGTTCTGACCCAGTCCACCCGGCCAGATTTTGCTCTATTAGCACATCCTGCTCGGTTCTTGCCCGTTTTCTACTCACTTCAGGTGTAATACAAGCCGAGTCAAGCTGCATATTGCATGCAAGGGATTTGACTGACAGCAGATTCAACTCATTGACTGGCCCGTGATTTAGGTCACAACAGAATAGAAACATCTTAACCAAAACAATGGACCACCGGACATACCGTCTGCTGTCACAGAGCTGCTCAGTGTTTCGGAGCCTAATTATGAATTTAATATGGAGCAAAATAATAGGCTAATCTCAACTGTTCTCTTTATGTTTGAGTCAGCAGTGGATTCCTATAAAAGAAAATTTTAAAAAAATCTGGCTTTATTTGAGCTCTTCAAAACAACTTTCTCCATTGCTGAGTGTACCTGCAAACTCGGAGAATCGACTACAGCTTTCCACACCCCTCCCGAATTATCGTATTCACACCCACTATACACAGACACAGAGCGTCACGGTTTTAAAAAAAAATCTTGACAGTTTGCAGTTTGCACTGTTACGTAAGACATATTTGGCAGTTTAAGATCTGTGCATATCAAGCACAGGAAGACAAACTGGAACATT
>NW_006800531.1:3350-5916 GCF_000485575.1 Poecilia formosa
ATCTCCTCCACACCTTCAGAAGAACCATTGGAGCTGAGTGGAGATAGGATGACTGGAGCGTTGTCGTTCTGATCCAGAATGAACACGTTCACTGTGACGTTGCTGCTGAGTGACGGAGTCCCAGAATCAGTGGCGACAACTTGGAACTGGAAAGTTTTTAGTGTTTCAAAGTCGAAACTTTTAAGCGCAGATATTTGCCCTGTATCAGAATTCACATTTAAGAAGCTCGTTACGTCATTTTGTCTGACTATATTATATATTACAGCTGCGTTTTGATTTACGTCGTTATCTGTCGCACTGACTGAGAAAACTGAAGCACCAGCAACGTTGTTCTCTCTCAGGTAAAATTGTAACGGGTTTTGGGAGAATTGTGGACTGTTATCATTCACATCTGATATTTGAATTCTGAGAATTTTAATCGCAGATAATGGAGGTTCTCCGCAATCCGTTCCTTTTATTGTCATTTCGTATTGTTGGTCTTTTTCTCTGTCCAGAAATTCTTTGGTGACAACGGAATAAATGTTCTCCTTGTAGGAAGGCTTTAGCTCAAATGGTACATTGCCGTCTATCTGCACTATTACCTTTCCGTTAACACTTGAATCTTTGTCCGTTACACTAACAAGTGAAATCACCGTACCAGGCTTTGAATCTTCAGAGACGGTGTCTGAAAGTGAAGTGACCTCTATTTCTGGAGCGTTATCATTCACGTCTTTTATCTTTATAATAACTCTGCATCTCCCTATAAGTGGAGGTTGCCCTTTGTCAGATGCTTGAACATCTAGTTTGTAAGTGTCAGAATCCTCAAAATCTAGAGCATTTTCTAGTGTTATTGCTCCACTCACGCTATCTAACCGGAATACTTCATATGCTTTACGCGGCAGTGTTTTGCTAAGGTTGTACTCTATCTCCCCGTTTGTACCTTCGTCTGGATCTGTTGCATTTAACGTTGTAAGAGTTGTGCCAACTAATGCATTCTCTTGAATTTCAATTTGATAAATCTCTTTATTGAATGCCGGGCGATTGTCATTACTATCAAGGACAATAATGGAAATATTAAGCGTCGCCGATTTTGGAGGTTTGCCTCCATCAGCCGCTGTTAAAATAAACACGTGCTTTTTCTTTTGTTCTCTGTCTAAGGATTTTTTTAATACTAAATATGGCACTTTCTCCTCCTCACTCTGGATTACCTCAATATCAAAATGATCATTTGACGTTAATGTGTACGTGCGGATGGAGTTTATTCCAGCATCCGGATCGCGGGCCGCATCCAACTGAAATCTTGTTCCTAGTGATGAATGCTCCGCTATTTCAAACGTTTGTTCGTTTTCAGAAAAGCTGGGATAATGATCATTTACATCTGCTATATCGACAACAACATGGTGCATCTCCAAGGGGTTTTCAACGAGAATTTTCAGCTCCATTAGGCATGCGCCGCTACCGTGACAAATCTCCTCTCTGTCAATTTTTCTACGAACCTGTAAAGCACCGTTGTCTGAATTCACCTCAAAATACGCCTCCTTGGATCCAGGCACAACTCGAAATCGACGATCAACCAATGAGGCTTTATCCAAACCAAGATCTTTTGCAATATATCCCACAGCGGTTCCTTCGTTTACCTCCTCTGGGATGGAGTACCTCAGTTCAGCCAGAACTTGTTCCGCGACAATCAGCAGTACGGCTAAATAAATACCAAACCAGCCACGGTTAGATGATCTAAACAGTCTCTCCATTGTTTCCAGCCCCACACGTCCACTTTTGTTCTTTTTCTATATCAATCCGATGCAAATGTGATACCACCCGTCCGTTCCTCTTATGTTGCCTACATCTCCGGCTAACAGCTACCTAACAAAAGATTTTACTAGTGGGAGGAACCATGACTCTTAACGGTTTGCTGTGTTGTGGTGACACCAAGTGGGAAACATTGCATACTATTTAATTTAGTCGGCTAATAGAACAATCATGCAAATTTATAAGTGTGTATCCTAATCCTTCCTTACTTGCACATAATAGTAAAGGACGTGCAGTTAAGAAAAAAAAGAGCGACATACTTGTGTCAGAAAAGGTGTATGATAAAAAATAGTTCAGATGCTGCAAATATGAAGGTTAAGAGGTTAGTTATAAATTCGGTAAAGCAGTTTAAGTTGTGACTAGAAGGCATATTGCCAATGCATAAATGGCATTAATACAACTAAATGAAACAACACAACACAAGACATTAGTTTAACTGCTCTTTCAGTTTCAGCAAACATTCCCAAAGACTTCTAACATGAAATTGTTTGACAGGTGTGTTTACACAGAATAGTTCGTACTCCAGTGCTAGGTGACAAAATAAACCACACTAAAACAAAAAAAAAAAAGAAAAAGAAAATCAATACATCTTTATGGCAGAGTAACCAATCACTACAAGTAAACGTTTTTATAAAGTCATTAATGATGTAATCTGTCCGATGGGATGCCGCAAACGCTTCCAAATTAAAGGAGAATAAATTACATTGCCTACCTCTTCAGATGTTCTCCTCCTGTCAGGTAGCACCAGTGTGTTTGCATGACTTCCAGGTACTATAGT
>NW_006800531.1:6469-9286 GCF_000485575.1 Poecilia formosa
TTCACTGTGACGTTGCTGCTGAGTGACGGAGTCCCAGAATCAGTGGCAACAACTTGGAACTGGAAAGTTTTCAGAGTTTCAAAGTCGAAACTTTTTAGCGCAAATATTTCTCCATTTTCCGAGTTGATGTTTAAAAAGGCTGCTATACTATTTTCATTTATTTCTCTATGGATACCGTATGAAATGCCTGCGTTTTCGTTCAAATCATTGTCTGTGGCGCTAACAGAGAATATTGAACCTCCGGCAACGTTATTTTCCGCTATGTAAATTTGTAATACGCTATAGGAAAACCTAGGAATGTTGTCATTTATATCTGAAACTTCAATTTTTATGCTTGTAATAGTAGATAATGGAGGGTCACCACAGTCAGTGATTTTTATTTGGATGTCATAATGTGACACCTCCTCTCTGTCCAAATTATCTTTGACAACAACTGAATATATGTTTTCTTTATAAGACGGCTTTAATTCAAAAGGTACATCATTTATTATATTTCCTATTATTTTTCCATTCATACCAGAATCTTTATCGGAAAAACTAAGTAATGATATAACTGTCCCCTGCTTTGAATCTTCGGATACAGTATTTGACAGGGACGTGACTTCAATTTCTGGTGGATTATCATTTACGTCTAAAATATTTAATATCAGCCGACACTCACCCTTTAATGGAGGTGTCCCTTTGTCTGATGCCTCAACATCCAATTCATACATTTTTTTTTCTTCATAATCCACTAAACCCTTTACAACTATTTCTCCCTTTACTTTGTCCAATTCAAAAATATCAAACACTTTGCGCAATAATGTTTTTCCAAGGTTGTACTCAATTTCCCCGTTAACGCCTTCATCGACATCAGTCGCATTCATCCTAAACACTGTTGTGCCGAGAGGAATATTTTCTTCTATTGACAATTGATAAATCTCCTGACTGAATACGGGACGGTTATCATTGTTGTCCAAAACAATAATGATAATATTTAATTTCCCGGACTTCTGAGGTTTACCTCCATCGACAGCTGTCACCACTAATTCGTGTTTGTTTTTTTGTTCCCTGTCTAACGATTTCTTTAGGATCAAAAATGGAATCATTCCCGTATCACTTTGACGTATATTTATGTCAAAATATTCATTCGCTGTTAAAGTGTATGTTCGAACTGAGTTTATTCCGGCGTCTGGATCGTGAGCATTGTGTAGCTGGAATCGCCTTCCAGGAAGCGTATGTTCCGCTATTTCTATTGTCTGCTGTTTTTCAGGAAAACTAGGAAAATTATCATTAACATCAGTAATTTCTACAGTGACATAGTGCATTTCCAACGGGTTCTCAACAAGGATTTTTTGCTCTACTAGACATGAACCGCTGTCTTTACATAGCTCCTCCCGGTCAATATGGCTAATGACATAAAGCGCCCCATTACTCTGGTTTACTTCAAATATAGGACCCTTACTTCCAGACACAACACGAAATCGGCGTTCAGTTAAAAAGCTGATATCCAGTCCGAGGTCCTTTGCAACATTGCCAACAACAGTTCCGTCTTTTACCTCCTCTGGAACCGAGTACCGTATCTGAGCAGAAGCTTCTTTCCATAATAAAAGGAGCAAAGCAAAATAAAAAGTCAGCCAGAAGCCATCTCTTCTCCGAGATTTCCTGAAGCAGTCCATCTTAATACAGCGATACGTGCAATCCCAGTTGACTGTTAGTTCATTAAACGACTGTAGCAATATCTCAAGCTTAGCACGCTTACAGAATCAAAAGCCTTTTTTATATAGTCGCGTGGCTTATTGTCCTGGTGCGATACACTGAGACAAAAAAAGAAAAGGGGTGGGAAGGATTGGTTAAGGATTTTCCAAATGGATAGTGACACCCAGAGGTTTTCAGTGAGAACAAGCATGTTTTGTATGATTATTAACATATGTACATATAAAGTCATATTAAAAGAAGTGACTTTGGGTGTCTTGAATCACGCATTCAGTTACTGTCTGTATGTTCACTGTTGCTTTGTAATATTCCACAGCTAGTGAAAACTGTGTAAATCACTTAGTGTAGAGCACCTTAATTTCAGCACCATGGACAGCAATGACCGCACCGACCAAAACATGGTTACAACCACGTGGAATTAGCTGTATTTGGGTTTTGTTGAAAACAAACAAACATACAAATAAAATACAAACAACGACCAAACAAAACAAAAAACTTTATACTACTTGAAAACTGGTAAGTATGGAGCAGAAAATACTTGGTTTACATCAAAATTTCTATGTCAAAGTAAAACATTTTCTCTTTTCTAAAACATCCACAAAATACAGCAAAAATTATGATAAAAGCAGTTATTAAACTTACCTCCTCAGATGTTCTCCTCCTGTCAGGTAGCACTAGTGTGTTTGCATGACTTCCAGGTACTATAGTAGATCCAATGCTCATCCTCGGTCCAACTAACATGTACCGTTTGTCTCCAGATCTGTACTGGATGCTGTGACACAGTGTCCCATCATAGTTAGTCTCCTGAAGATACTTAGACATATCGTCTGTAGATTTGGAGCACTGCATTGCAAACAGCACGATGATACTGATAATAAAAAGAACTGAAACTGCGCCCAAAGTGATCATCAGGTAAAAAATCACATTGTTATCCTCATCTTCCTTTGATGCACTTTTAACATCAGAAGCTGCAAAAGCCTCTTTTGGCTCCACGAGTTTGACAATCACAATAGCTGTTGCTGAGAGGGAAACGTTGCCATTATCCTTCACCAGTATGACCAGTTTATGCTCAGCCTCGTCTGTCTCTGTGAATGAGCGAAGTGTTCTGATCTGTCCTGTGTA
>NW_006800531.1:9491-12088 GCF_000485575.1 Poecilia formosa
AATCAGCGGCGACAACTTGGAACTGGAAAGTTTTCAGAGTTTCGAAGTCGAAACTTTTCATTGCTGATATTTGCCCGGTCTCAGTATGTATGTTCAAAAAGGATGTTATTTCCCTGTGACCCTCTTCACTTTTGAGCAACCGATAGGACAGGACAGCATTTTCGTTCAAGTCATTATCCAGGGCGCTTACAGAAAATATAGATTCACCGGGAGCATTATTTTCTCTTAAGTACAATTCAAGAGGGTTTTGTAAAAACACAGGGGTGTTGTCATTTACATCCGACACCTGAATGATTAAAGTTTTTACAGTGGAGAGAGATGGCTCACCGCAATCAGTAGCTGTTATTGAGATATCATAATATGATAGCGTTTCTCTGTCCAAATTGGCCTTTGTGACTAATGAGTACATATTTTCTTTATATGATGGTTTTAATTCAAAAGGCACTTTATCTGTCAGACGACAAAGGACTTTTCCATTAGGACCCGAATCCCTGTCAGTAAAACTGACCAGAGCAACCACGGTCCCGTGCTTTGAATCCTCCGGGACCAGACTGGATAAAGATGTAATCTCTATTTCTGGTTTATTGTCGTTAACATCCTGAATCTTGATTATCACCCTACAATCAGTGGTCATTGGTGGCTGACCTTTGTCAGAAGCTTGCACGTCTAATTTGTAAACATTTGCCGTCTCATAATCAATTAATCCGCTGACCCGAATTTCTCCAGAATTTGTATTTAAACTAAATAGTTTTAGCAAGTCAGAATTAATATCAGTTCCAAAGGCATACTCTATGTCAGCGTTAGGTCCCTCGTCTAGATCAGTCGCTTCGACTTTTATTACAACCGTATCTATTGCTGCATTTTCTTGCAAAACAGCAGAATAAACCTCTTTTGAAAAAATAGGTCTGTGGTCATTTATATCAAGAACCTTCACCGTAACGTTGAGTTGTGCGGATTGTGACGGTGCCCCTCCATCCATAGCAGTTAAGATTAAGCTGTGGTTTGTTTTCTGCTCTCTATCGAGTTGCCTCTGTAAAACTAGGAAGGGGATTTTATCCTCCCCTCTGTCTCGAATTTCCAAATGGAAATTGTCATTTTGGCTCAGTTTATAGCGCTGGATTGAATTTATTCCCACATCTGGATCGTGGGCTCCTGGTAATTGGAATCGGGTTCCTGGAGCTGTCAATTCCGCTATTTCTATTATCTTTTCTTTTTCTGCAAAAGTCGGTGCATGGTCGTTCGCATCTATTATTTCGACGGTGACATAGTGGACCTCAAGTGGATTTTCAACAACAATTTTTAGATCAGCAAGACATGCAATATTTCTGTCACACAGCTGCTCGCGGTCAATATTCTGGTGAGCATATAAAATCCCGTTGTTCGGGTTTACCTCAAACAGCGCGCTGTGAGCTCCGGACACAATGCGAAAACGCCTACTCGCCAGCGTGCTGACATCGAGGCCTAAGTCCTTGGCCACATTTCCGATCACAGCTCCCACTTTAACCCCCTCTGATGTGGAGTATTTAATCTGTGCTAAAATCAGCCCCGTATTCCCGAAAAACAGCAACAAAGACAGAGCACGAGACCAATGTATCATTGTGCCGTTTTATCCTTTCTATCTGTTGGCATAATCATAAAAATGTCCGTCCACAAATTCCCTTTGCGTAAAACAAATCCAGTATTTCCAAGATAAGATTCCGAGATTGATAGTAGCATGGAGAACGTGCGGTTCACTTCTAAATCATTACCAGTCTTTGTCCAAATAGGAAAAAAAAGAACTTGCAATGGGCAGAGCCTGTTGGGATTGAAGGCTAAATTGTTGCCTAATGTAACACTGACACCTAGTGAGTCAATCAATAGACACAATGTCTGATGAGAACAGAGAAATGATACAAACAATATCGAATAATCAGAGATCTCCATCTGCAAACGACACGGTTCCCCCAAAATTGACACAATTATTTTCAACTCAAAGTTCTTTCAATTTTAAACAACTTCAGTCTAAAACAATCCTTAAAAAACTAAAACAAAAAGCAACCAAAGTAACTTATCCTCACAAAATCATCACTAACTCGAAGTGAAGTGTTTGCTTTGAACTGGTGTTTTGTAAAAGCTTCACATCAAAGCAGGACCATGGACAGGAAATGAGATTGATATATTTGAAGCACAGGTCCCCAACCCTGCTCCCCAGTGTCCAATGTCCAGCATGTGTTTGGTGTTACACTGCTGCTGCATATCAGATTTAAATGAAAGTGTGATCAACAAGCTTGTGCAGCAATTGAAGGCATGCTTTGGTAATGCAATAAATTGAATCAGGAGTGTGAGAGAAAGAAAACATTTAAATCACATAGGACCATAAGATCTTAAAATGTCACTATAAAACAAAAATCCCAAAAGAAATATATCCACTGCATCTTAGACAAAGACAAAACCTAATACATCTACTGAAAACAACAAAATTCAAATTGCAAATGATCTCTTCTAAAAACATAAAAAAATGTGATAAAAATAAGCAATTTTTTTGCTATTAAATATCTACAAAAAAGCGAATTACCGCATGCCATCATTATTTCAGACTTCAAATTAGTCTTACCTCA
>NW_006800531.1:12753-15252 GCF_000485575.1 Poecilia formosa
TGACGTTGCTGCTGAGTGACGGAGTCCCAGAATCAGTGGCGATAATATGGAACTGGAAAGTTTTCAGCGTTTCAAAGTCGAAACTTTTAAGTGCTGATATTTCTCCATTTTCTGAATTTACACTAAGGAAGGATATGACACCGTTCTGGTGACCTTCTCTTGCAATACGATAAGAAATAGCTGCATTTTCACTTAAGTCTTTGTCAGCAGCGCTGACACCAAATATGAGAGTTCCAGGGACATTGTTTTCTGGCAGGTAAATGTTTATTGGATTTTCGGAGAATTGAGGATTGTTGTCATTTACGTCTGTTACTTGTAGGTTAAGTGTTTTTACAGTTGATAATGGAGGGTCACCATAGTCCGTTGCTTTTATGGTAATACTATAATGAGTAATCTCTTCTCGATCCAAATAATCTTTCGTTACAATTGAATATGTGTTCTCCTTATAAGAAGGTTTCAGTTCAAAGGGAACGTCTGATATAATGCTTGTCATTATTTTTCCATTGAGACCTGAATCTTTATCTTTCACACTAATCAGAGAAATTACAGTGCCAGGCTTTGAGTCTTCAGACACGGTGTTTGAGAGAGATGTAATATCAATTTCGGGTGGATTATCATTCATATCTTTTATTTTTACAATAATTCTACACTCACCCGTTAATGGAGGCGTTCCTTTATCTGATGCCTCAATATCCAGTTTATAAACGTCATTTTCTTCATAGTCAACAGCACCTTTAACTCTGATATTTCCAGTTATTTTATCAAGTTCAAAAATATCGTACACATTTTTCTTCAGTGTTTTTCCAAGGCTGTATTCAATTTGACTATTGGTGCCTTCATCTGAATCAGTTGCATTTATTCTTAACACTGACGTGCCAACTGGAATGTTTTCTTGTATTTCAACTTCATAGGTTTCCCTACTAAATTTTGGACGATTATCATTACTGTCGAGAACAGTAATTGAAATATTTAGTGTCCCTGATCTTGGAGGTTTACCTCCATCAACTCCTGTTAATTGCAGCAAGTGACGATTTTTTTGTTCCCTGTCTAAGGACTTTTTTAGCACCAGAAACGGTATTTTATCGTCGTCACTCACACGAATATCAATTTCAAAATGTTCATTTGAGGTCAGTATGTACGTACGTATGGAGTTAGATCCAGAATCGGGATCACGGGCAGCGTGCAATTGAAATCGTCTTCCGGGCAGTGTTTGTTCACCTATCTCAAACCTCTGTTCCTTTTCTGGAAAGACCGGGGAATGATCATTTACATCCTTAATTTCAACAACAACGTAGTGTATTTCCAAAGGGTTTTCTATGATGATCTTCAGTTCCATTAAGCATGCTCCACTTCCCCGACAAAGCTCCTCTCGGTCGATTTTCCGAACAACATAAAGGTCCCCGTAGTCCTGGTTTACGTCAAAAAATGGATTCTCGTTTTCAGACACGACACGGAACCGACGGTACTTCAGAGAAGACATTTCAAGGCCGAGGTCCTTTGCGACATTACCCACAACAGTACCATCCTTCACTTCTTCTGCAACAGAGTATCTAGTTTCTGCCAAAACCCGATTTACAACAAATAGCAGTATGATCCAGCGAAAACCACACCAGAAGTAATTCCTCATTTGATTCGGCGTTCCGGTTCCCATTATTCAGGAGCAGAACAACAATAAGCTACAGCATTATATATAGCTTCCCCAACAGCTTCTAGTGGTTAAATACAAAGCCTGGTGGAATCGAGAGGCAAACCCAGATCTGATCCCTTCCCACCTTCTTTCGGATGAAACAAAAGACCTCTGGAGCGAGTTTTGTCTGGTTTCTTAGAATACTGCTGACACCTAGAGGGTACTTTGGAATGGTGAAATAATAAATGCAATATCTTGCTACACAAATTGGGAAGCAAAAAACTCAATCCAGTGGAGCTCTAAAGAGCTGCTTCAAAAAAACATAAACAAACCAGAAAAAAATTAACGAAAAATTTGTTTTCTTATAGCAGTAAAGTTAACTGGGTTAAGCAATTATCGACAAGCAACATGTAACAAAAAAAGTGAAAACAAAACGAAGACATTCTTAGCTATCCAAGAGACATTGGGAAGCGTTCATGAGGAGGAAATTTGATATATTTCTGTAATTAAAAAATACGCTATGTTGGACTCGGACTAATTACCTTTTTTGTTGTTCGATTTGTTCAGCCAAAAACAAGCCAGTAAAAATAAGAAGCACGAAAACTGCAAACCAGGCGGAAGTGCTGAAAAGACAGCTCCGATTGTGATTCAGGGATTATTCTCGTGACTGGAACATTAGGAAAAAAATAAATAATGAAATGGTTTAACTTGAGGAATTCGGACTCAAAAAATCCACATTTTTTCTGAAGCAATTTGTAAAATCACAAAAATAAATAAATAAATAAATAAAACAACACAAGTGAGCACCCATGTTGGAGTAACTGTATATACAGTTAGAGAATGGAAAACATTTGTAAGACATGTAAAGATGT
>NW_006800531.1:15989-19214 GCF_000485575.1 Poecilia formosa
GGAGTCCCAGAATCAGTGGCGGCAACTTGGAACTGGAAAGTTTTCAGAGTTTCAAAGTCGAAACTTTTGAGAGCAAATATTTGCCCGTTTTCGGAGTTAACGTTTAAAAATGCAATAATTTTCGATTGGCTTCCTCCTTCTCTAACTAAATGATAACTTAAAGCTGAATTTTCGTCCAGATCGTTATCAGAAGCAGAAACAGAATATATTGGGTTCCCAGGTATGTTGTTTTCTTTCAGATAAAGTTCAATTGGATTATATAAAAACTGCGGCGCATTATCATTTGTATCTGACACATCAATACTGAGAGTTTTAAATGTAGATAGAGGAGGCTGACCACTGTCAGTAGCTGTTATGGTGATGTCATAATGCGAAACTGACTCTCGATCCAAATGTTGTTTTAAAACTAAAGAGTACATATTATCCTGAAACGATGGTTTTAAATCAAATGGCACGTCATCTGAAAGACTACATATGACTTTGCCGTTTAAACCTGAATCCTGGTCTGTAACACTGATTAAAGAAACTACAGCGCCAGGTCTGGAGCTCTCTGAAACCTGCTTAGAAAGAGATGTGACTTCGATTTCAGGTTTGTTATCATTTTCGTCCAGCACGTTGATGAGGACTGTACAATCTGCATCCATAGGAGGTGTTCCTTTGTCATTGGCACGTATTTCTAATTTATAAACTTCATATTTTTCAAAATCTATGACTCCTTTTACTCTGATTTCACCACTGACTTTGTCCAAGCTAAACATTTCATGTATTCGTGGATCATGTTCACCACCGAAAAAATATTCAACTTCTCCATTTGAACCAATATCCAGATCAGTAGCATTAACAGTAATTACCCTCGTATCCATTTTTACATTTTCTGGTAATATTATTGAGTATACCTCTTGCGTGAAGACGGGATGATTATCATTTGAATCGAGGACAGTTACTGTGACATTTAGAGTTCCTGATCTTGGAGGATTCCCGCCGTCTAAAGCTGTCAGAATCAATTTGTGTTCATTATGTTTTTCTCGATCAAGAGGTTTTTGCAAAACTAAATGTGGTACTTTGTCATTTCCTCTATCTCGAATTTGTAAACCGAAGTGTTCATTCTGGCTTAATTTGTACACACGTATAGTGTTAACATCAACATCTGGATCACGAGCAGTTGGTAATTGGAAACGTCTGCCTGGCTGAGTAGACTCAGCAAATTCAATTTTTTTTTCATTCTCTTGAAAAGTCGGAGAATTATCGTTTATGTCCGAAATTTCGACTGAAACATAATGTATTTCCATGGGATTCTCAGCTACTAACTTTAAATTAATCAAACAAGGCGAAATATTTTCACAAAGAGTTTCTCTATCTATATTCTGGTGCACATATAATACGCCATTGTTCTGATTGACTTCGAACTGACCGTCTCTTATTCCCGAAACAATTCGAAATCGTCTTTCTCCCAGTGTGCTGATGTCCAGCCCGAGATCCTTTGCGATAGTTCCAACGACAGATCCTACTTTTACTTCCTCTGGAATTGAATATTTTATCTGGGCTGAAACCCTCGGAAAGCAGCCCAGCATCAAAGACACGCTGACGGCAAACCAACAACCCAGTAATCCTCGGCTTTGTCCTTCTTGTCTCATCATTCCAGTTCAGGGATGCCAAGTAATAATAATAAAAATAAAGAAAAAAATAAAAACTCTTCTCACAGGTTTTCCAAGCACAATGTACGTTCACAAATTTTTTTGAACTATAATGTGATAAGCCTTTACATCATATCAATTTTATACAACGCAACAGCGTTTTCTCCTTCAGTATGCTCTCCTTTCTGGTGACTAGAACAAAACCTTTGTGAAGGGCAGGGCCAACTATAACTCATCAATTTATGCTGAGATGACACTGACACCTAGTGGACTGAACGCACTCCAATATTTATACAAAAATAAAAATTGACGCGTACCGCTGTTTCCACTTTAAATAAATACGATTTTACCAAACACAGAAATATGTACAGCTATAACAAAGACATTTTTGAAAATTCAGAAAGTCACATCAGTTTATGATTGTATGAAGTTCAGTTGAACTGACAAACTGACCAACTGCAAACTTTTTGCGGTTTAATTTGGTGATCCGAGTGTGCGCAAAAAATGTTCACGGGTTACATATTTCATGAAAATAAAAAAATAATCTGAATTCCGGTGAAAAGTGAAATTTGTTATGAATTTCTTATAATAAACTCATCTAAACACAGATCGTTAATTATAAGTCCTTGAAGTAATTCCTCACTTGGAATTAAAAATTAAATATCTCTGCAATAGATTCAATATGTAGAAGATAATTTTGTGATTGGTTAAAAATAATTAAACTATTAAAATAGTTGTTTTATTTTTTTTCGCAACATCTAATAAAATATACTAGAATTAAATCAAATATCTAGATCGTATTTAAAGATGACAGCAGCTTAAATTGCCACAAATATTTCCTCACCAGCACGGATGGCGTTACCAGGACAGTAAAATTGTTTGATTTTCTTTTGATTTTAATTTAACAATGTAGGTTTAATTTTAAAATAATTCTCGAGTTAGATGAATATCTTCAGACCTGAAAATTGTCGGTGCCCATTTAGAATTAGATTTCGTTTTGAACTTCTAATATATTAGCTGGTATTTTAAACATCGAAATCTAGACATAAAATATATGTTTACCAAAGCAAAACACAACGAAACTAACAAACAAAAAGAAAAAAGAAATGTCAAGAATGATATAATGGCTTAGTGGGGAATCTTGGATGTTTATTAAACACACCTAATATGTCAATTAAGTAAAACAAAAGGTAAAATAAATTAATAAAGAAAGAAACTCAGAGGGACTTGAAATCACACTAAAAGTGAAAAAGAAAAAAATCCATTTTCAAATCCAGAAGAAATAAATTACTCTATTTTCAGTCAAGAATGATCAAACAGTTACAAATTGAAGTTTTTCTGGGTCGCACTATGGTATATTTAAGTAGATAAATGTATTATGAAAAATATATACTCGTATGTTGCTAAAAATATATATCTCATTAGACTAAAATTGAAAATGTTTGAGTTTTGAATTTCTCAGATCAAAACAATGTAAAACTTCTGGGGCATAGTAATGTAGAGCAGTGAACAGATTTACATTTCTAAATATAATGCCTTAGATTGCGTTTTGTCACAATCGCATATTAGAATATGAAACCAACATTACCTC
>NW_006800531.1:19969-25863 GCF_000485575.1 Poecilia formosa
ACAACTTGGAACTGGAAAGTTTTCAGAGTTTCAAAGTCGAAACTTTTGAGCGCAGATATTTGCCCGTTTTCAGCGTTTATGTTGATAAATGACAAAATGTCTTTTTTACTTCCTTCTTTCGCAAGTTTATATGAAACATCCGCGTTTCCGTCCTCATCTTTGTCTGTGGCACTTACAGAAAATATTGACATGCCAGCGGGGTTATTTTCTGGAAGGTAAAATAGCAATGGATTCTGGAGGAAAATGGGACTGTTGTCATTTACGTCAGATATCCGTATTGTTATTGTTTTCATATGTGACAGTGGAGGATCACCGCAGTCCGTCACTGTTATTGTAATATCATATTCAGACACCTCTTCCCGATCTAAAATGCCTTTCGTCACAACTGAATAAATGTTTTCCTTAAAAGATGACTTTAGTTCAAAAGGCACATCTGAGGCTATGCTTACTGCTGTTTTACCATTTTGACCAGAATCTTTATCTGTAACACTAAGAAGAGCTATAACACTACCAGGCTTTGAGTCCTCAGACACAGTGTTTGATACGGAGGTGATTTCAATTTCAGGCGGGTTGTCATTCATATCTTTTATTTTTATATTTAGTCGACACACACCATTTAACGGAGGCGTTCCTTTATCTGTTGCCTCAACATCCAGTTTATAAACGTCATGTTCTTCATAGTTCAGTATTCCCTTGACTTTTATCTCTCCTGTTTTTTTGTCAAGTTCGAAAATGTCGTAGACTTTTTTCTTAAGTGTTTTTCCGAGGCTGTATTCAATTTCACCGTTTACGCCTTCATCTGGATCCGTCGCGCTTATTTTGTATAACAACGTGCCAAACGGAACATTTTCCTGTATTTCAATTTCGTATGTGTCCTGACTAAATTTTGGACGGTTATCATTACTGTCAAGAACAATTATAGAAATATTCAGACTCCCTGACCTACGAGGTTTACCACCGTCGACCGCTGTTAGATTTAACAAATGATTCGTTCTTTGTTCTCTATCCAGTGATTTTTTCAGCACCAAAAACGGTATTTTCTCATCATCACTCTGACGAATATCTAAGTCAAAGTGATCGTTTGGTGTTAACATATAATTGCGGACAGAGTTGGATCCTGCATCAGGATCACGTGCAGCGTGCAGCTGAAATCTGGCCCCTGGTAATGTTTGCTCAAATATTTCAAACTCTTGCTCTTTTTCGGGGAAGCTAGGCGAGTGATCATTCACATCAGCGATTTCCACAATCACATAGTGCATTTCCAAAGGGTTTTCGACTAAAATTTTTAGGTCAATTAAGCACGCACCACTCCCTTGACACAGATCCTCTCTGTCGATTTTCTTGTGGACAAGGAGATCCCCGGAGTCCTGGTTCACCTCAAACAATGCTTCATTTGATCCGGAGACGACACGAAAACGTCGGCTGGATAACAATAAAACATCAAGACCCAGATCCTTGGCGACATTTCCAACAACTGATCCTTCCTTCACCTCTTCTGGAACAGCGTATCGAATCTGACCAAAGGCCCGCTTTCCGACAAAAAGCAAAAAAATTATTTGAAGCAAAAGCAAACCACAATTCCGTCTTTGGCTACGTCTGTAGGTCCCCATCGTCCTATCACAAATTGTAGAAAGGACATTAAAAATAAAATTGCCAAAATAAGACCTTTCTGTCTCCACCGAACATGTTAAAGATGCACAAAGCAAACCACGAACCCGATGTGTGACTTTACACCCTAAACAAAAGCTTTCGAGAGGAAGGAACAGCAGTGTTTCCCGATGCTGCAGTGACACCCTGAGTTTATTTGGTGCATCAGTTTAATTGTATGGACAAAAGAAGTTATTTCATTGTGAGTTGGATATAGTGTACTATTATGTCTTAAGAAAAAGTAGGCCTACCCCACATGCCAAAACACACTGGGGTACTAACACAACGTATAAGCAGGATTTTCTTCTTCAAACTAGTATTTTTTTTCCCAAGGTGTATTTCATGATTCAAATAAAAAAACGTATTTAAACTGATCACTAATCTGAACAAAGCCACACAAAAAAGTGCTTAAAATCATATCAAAAGTAAAAGTGAGTTTAGAAAGTTTGTGTTGGTCCAAAACGACTTTTATTTATAGATTTTTTTTGATAAGAGAAACAGATGGACATGGACTG
The DNA here is from genome assembly GCF_000485575.1 of Poecilia formosa. Classification (NCBI taxonomy): domain Eukaryota; kingdom Metazoa; phylum Chordata; class Actinopteri; order Cyprinodontiformes; family Poeciliidae; genus Poecilia; species Poecilia formosa. The sequence goes on from NW_006800531.1 coordinate 22,132, forward strand.
CTAAGAGACAGTTGTCAGATCTAGATATCGAAAAAGTAACAACTTTGATTTCAGCACCCTGGAGAGTACCCCTTCTTTTCAAAGATTAATTTTGCATGCACAAAATAGGAATTGGGGGTTGTGCAGAATGATGAAACATTTATCTAAATACTAACAGGTTTAAATGTCCTACCTCTTCAGATGTTCTCCTCCTGTCAGGCAGCACAAGTGTATTTGCATGACTTCCAGGTACTATAGTAGATCCAATACTCATCCTGGGTCCAACTAACATGTAGCGTTTATCTCCAGATCTGTACTGGATGCTGTGACACAGTGTCCCATCATAATTAGCCTCTTGAAGATATTTAGAAGTATAGTCTGTAGATTTGGAGCACTGCATTGCAATCAGCACGATGATACTGATGATAAACAGAACTGAAACTGCGCCCAAAGTGATCATCAGGTAAAAAGTCACATTATCCTCCTCGTCATCCTTTGCTGCGCTTTTGACATCAGAAGCTGCAAAAGCCTCTTTGGGCTCCACTAATTTGACAATCACAGTAGCTGTTGCTGAGAGTGAAACGTTGCCATTATCCTTCACCAGTATGACCAGTTTATGCTCAGCCTCGTCTGTCTCTGTGAATGAGCGAAGTGTTCTGATCTGTCCTGTGTAGCGGTCCAAACCAAACAGACTGTGGTCAGTAACTTCCTGGAGTGAAAACAGCAACCAACCATTATATCCTATATCAGCGTCATAGGCTCTGACTTTAGTCACCAAGTGTCCTGCGTTCACGTTGCGTGGAATCTCCTCCACACCTTCAGCAGAACCATTGGAGCTGAGTGGATACAGGATGACTGGAGCGTTGTCGTTCTGATCCAGAATGAACACGTTCACTGTGACGTTGCTGCTGAGTGACGGAGTCCCAGAATCAGTGGCGACAACTTGGAACTGGAAAATTTTTAGAGTCTCAAAGTCAAAACTTTTAAGTGCGGATATTTCTCCATTTTCTGAATTAACGTTTAGAAAGGCAATAATTTTGGACTGGGTTACCACATCTCGGACTAAATGATAACTTATAGCCGCATTTTCAGCCACATCTTTATCAGAAGCAGAAACAGAAAATATTACGTTTCCAGGCACGTTGTTTTCTGATAAATACAGTTCAACGGGGTTATATAAAAACTCCGGTGCGTTATCATTTATATCTGACACATCAATACTGAGAGTTTTAAATGTAGATAGAGGAGGCTGACCACTGTCAGTAGCTGTTATGGTGATGTCATAATGCGAAACTGACTCTCGATCCAAATGTTGTTTTAAAACTAAAGAGTACATATTATCCTGAAACGATGGTTTTAAATCAAACGGCAGGTCATCTGAAAGACTACATATAACCTTACCGTTTAAACCTGAATCCTTGTCTGTAACACTGATTAAGGAAACTACAGTACCAGGTTTGGAGTTCTCTGAAACCTGCTTAGAAAGAGATGTGACCTCTATTTCAGGTTTGTTGTCATTTTCATCAAGGATTCTGATGATCACCCTGCAGTCACTGCTCATTGGAGGATGTCCCTTGTCTGATGCCTGGACATCTAACTTAAACACATCAACTTCTTCAAAGTCAATTCCTCCTTTTACTTTAATTTCACCTGTGACTTTATCTAAACTAAAGGTTTCATATATTTTTGGATCAAGTTCACCACCAAGTATGTATTCAATTTCTCCGTTTGCACCTTCGTCTAGATCTGTTGCATTAACTGTAATAACACTCATATCAACTTTTGTATTTTCAGGAATTGTTACCGTGTATACTTCTTGACTGAATGTTGGGTGGTTATCGTTTGAATCGAGAACAACAACTGTAACATTGACAGTGCCTGTTCTTGGGGGATTTCCACCATCTAATGCTGTCAGAATCAGTTTGTGCTCGTTGTTTTTCTCTCGATCAAGAGATTTTTGCAAAACCAAAAATGGGATTTTATCCTCTCCTCTTTCTCTAATTTGCAAACTAAAATGTTCGTTATGGGTTAGTTTGTAAACACGCACCGTATTTAGAGCAACATCTGGATCGTGAGCAGTGGGTAACTGGAAACGTTTTCCTGGCGGAGTCGACTCAGAAATTTCGAATATTTTTTCTTTCTCCTGAAAGATCGGTGAATTATCATTTACGTCGGTAATTTCAACTCCAACGTAGTGTATCTCCATCGGATTTTCTGCTACTATCTTCAGGTTAATCACACATGGGGAAATACTCTCACATAGTCTTTCTCTGTCGATTGTTTCATGCACATACAGAGCGCCATTGTTTGGATTTACTTTAAACTGAACATCATCGGCTCCTGAAACAATACGAAACTGTCTCTCCTCCAACGTAGAGATGTCCACACCAAGGTCCTTTGCAATATTCCCAACAACAGATCCCACATTCGCTTGCTCTGGAATTGAGTATTTTATCTGTGCCGAAATTAGCTGCATGCAACCGAGGATTACAGAAAAACCGAGAGCCACCCACCAAGACCGTATTCCCCGGCTTTGTCCTTCTGCTCCCATGGTTCCGTTCCCGATTAAAAAAGAAAAATATCCAACTACAGTTCATTACACACAAAAAAACATGCCTTAGTTTTCAAGTATCACGCTGGCATAGACTCCATTCTGGCCGATCCACGCAGTGGTTAAGACGGCAAATATCTGAATCTAAAGAAAGCGTGTTTATTCTTCACTTGAGAGAGAGCCTTTATGCAATGGGCAGGGCTACCACTATAATACAGCACTTTATGCCGATATGATACTGACACCTTGTGGACTGATTACAAGGCACTTTATCACGAAAGCTTATAACACAAAACTCTGTTCCAACGTTTTCACTAAGCATTTTTTTATTGTTTAGAGACATTCATTTAATTCAATTGTATGTCTGTGCCCATATATTAATATGTTTCAAACGTTTTCATTGTATGTTGTATATTAATTTGGTTACGTGTCATAATCGTGTAATCGTAGCACGATTACACGATTGGCACTAAATGATTTACTTTATTTTAAATATATGTCAACTACATATCTCATGAAACTATACAGTTAATGAGTAAAAAAAATGAGCAAAACTTTGTGATAATTCTCATATATTCGGAATGATGAACAATCATTCTGAATTTAAGAGAACAAACTGACAATAATAATAATAATAATAATAATAATAATAATAATAATAATAATAATAATAATAATAAAACTATGCTAATGTTTATAACTATCAGCAAAATTATAAACAGATGTGACGTGATGTTATAAACATTTTTATCATGCGCGAAAATAAGATGATAGACTCATTCATTACTACAAAACGCAACAAAAATGTGTTTTCCGTTCACCCCATTCAATAAGAACAAAAACATGGGTTGTTATACACTATTTCTAAGAGAGGAGCAAAAGATGCTCATGAAAAAAAAAATAGAAAAAAATAATTGAAAAAATTGAAAATATTCTAAAACAATTTATCGAAATTCCAAAAGTGCAAGCTAAAATAATGGGGGGCGGGAGGGAAATGTGAAAACCTTGACAACAACAATGACAAAAATCAAACCTCGGTTAAAAAAAAAATTAAAAGAAAATAATTGCCTTACCTCTTCAGATGTTTTCCTCCTGTCAGGTAGCACCAGTGTATTTGCATGACTTCCAGGTACTATAGTAGATCCAATACTCATTCTGGGTCCAACTAACATGTAGCGTTTGTCTCCAGATCTGTACTGGAT
>NW_006800531.1:28398-33905 GCF_000485575.1 Poecilia formosa
AATCAGTGGCGACAACTTGGAACTGGAAAGTTTTTAGAGTTTCAAAGTCGAAACTTTTCAGAGCTGATATTGTGCCATTACCTTCATTTATATTTAAAAAGGAGGTTACAGAGGAACCCGTACTCTTACGGTTAAGGAAATATGAAACTACCGCATTTTCACCTCCATCAGCATCAGTGGCTGCTACAGAAAAAATAGACAGTCCAGCCTTGTTATTTTCAGGCACATAAAAAGTGTAAGGATTTTCAGCAAACAAAGGGCTGTTATCATTTACATCTAGCACGTCTACCTGTATCAGCTTAGTCGACGACAGAGAAGGACTGCCTAAATCCTTTGCTGTTATTGTAATGTTGTACATATGACTAATCTCCTTATCTAAGTAGTCCTTTGTAATTAAAGAGTACGACTGGCCATCAGGTGATGGCTTCAGATCAAACGGTAAAGAATCTGACAAGCTGCACACCACCTGTCCGTTCACACCTGAGTCACGATCTGTCACGTCCATCAACGCCACCACGGTTCCTGGTGCTGCATCCTCTGGAATACGACTGGAAAGGGACGTAATGTCTATTTCGGGCTGGTTATCGTTTACGTCTTCCACTCTTATAACCACGTTACATTGCGTGGAGAGAGAAACAGAACCTCTATCTGATGCCAGAACTTTAAGCTCGTACATTTGTTTTTCTTCGTAATCCAGTTGTCCTTTCACTGTTAATTTTCCAGTTTTGCTGTTCAAGTCAAACTGCTCAGACGATGGCCCACGATGCTTACTCCTCAGAGAATATTCAACCTCACCGTTCACACCTTCATCTGTGTCAGATGCACTTACGGTTAATAGGAACGTCCCGACCGGGGCGTTTTCTTTTATTGTTGCGGTGTATTTTTGTTTATCACAAACGGGAGCGTTATCATTAATATCCGATAATATGACAGTGATATTCACAGTTCCTGATTTTGTTGGTTTACCTCCATCTGTCGCTGTTAATAGCAGCCAGTGTTGAGGAGTATGTTCTCTGTCCAAAGAGCGTTGAAGTACTAAAAAAGGAACCTTTCCTTCCTCCCCGAAGGCGTCTGTATCCAGCCGAAAATACTGATTATGGTTCAGCTTATATGAATTTATGGAGTTCAACCCGACATCCAAGTCGTGTGCTCCTTCCACCTGAAATCGAGAACCAACGATAGCGGACTCCAACACTTCCAGTGTGTAGTTTTCCTCTGGAAATTTGGGTGAGTTGTCATTTACATCGAGAATCTCAACCATGATCTGGTGCATTTCAAGAGGATTTTCGACAACAGCTTTAAGATTTGTTACACATGGGACGGTTTTTGCACAAAGCTCTTCTCTGTCTACTCTGTGGTTTATTAATAAAACGCCATCTCTCGGATTTACCTTAAATAGATCCTGCTTTGCTGCTGATACGACGCGCAGGTTTCTGTCCGCCAGTTTTCCTAGATCTAAACCAAGATCTTTGGCTACATTTCCAACTGGGGTCCCAGATTTTAATTCCTCCTGGACAGAATATCGGAGTTGAGCTGAAATTCCTTCAAATTTCATAACGATCAGCGCCAGACAAAAGGAAGTCCATACATCCATCCATTGTTTTTTCATGTCCGTCAATTCCATTGTTTCTGAAAATGTGTCTTTCGGTAAATGTCCCTAATTTCTTCAATAAAATTTCTTCTTGGTCGTAAATTTCTTTTGAATAAAGAAAAGGCAATAAATCCCAAGTAAATAATTATTTGAGCGGAAGAGGGAAGATGCTTTGTCCCGTCCTTTCAAACCGTCTATTATGGTTGTTACTGAACACACATGAAAAGAAGGATACCCATTTTCTACCTCTGTCAAATTAAGTGCATCAGCACCACCTACTGCCAAAGAATGCGCGATGGTTCCTTCCAGCTTAGCCTGACATTTTGTTGAGCATATAATATATTCCAACAAAATTAGGAGCCAGAAAAAAAAAAAACTTGAAAATGTTTTTTTTTTTCCTTTTTTTTTTTTCCTTAAATGTTTAATGTGTTGCAACATTAATTGTTTTAAACTGAACTTTCAGTGATTTTATTTGTGCCATTTTGACATAAAGTTAAAAACACATATTCTGGGTTCTTGTCTTTATCCTGTTTATCTTTTGCACTGTCTTGAAATGGTCTTCCTGCAGTTAAACACAGTTCAGTGGAGCGTACACGGGAGATTATTTATTACATCTTCCACCTGAATCAATACAATCACCATGAAAACTAAATAATATCTACAAACATTAAGATAGAAAATGGGCTCACAATAAAAATGAAATAAAACATAAACGTGTCTCCCTGCTTCCTCCAGGAGAATGCAATGCATAAATATCTGTTTCATTTAGTACATCCAACAAACATCTGAAATCCTGCTGATGGTTGTTTTCCAGTCATTCAGTTGACTAATTACATGCCAGCTTTTGTGAGGTTCAAAAGAGTAAGATAGCTAATTGAACAACCCACACAATGTAAATCAAAACAGACAAAATCTACAAATAATCNTGGAAAGTTTTTCTACTTTCAAAATCGAAACTTTTCAATGCAGATATTTGTCCGTTTTCGGAATGGATGTTAAAAAAATGTGCCACATCACCCTGAACCCCATCGCTTTTTCTGATGCTGTATGTCATCGCTGCATTTTCGTTCACATCTTCATCTGATGCCGTTATAGAAAAGACCGACACACCTGGTGCATTGTTTTCTACTAGATACATTTCAAATGGATTCTGACTGAAGACCGGCCTGTTATCATTAATATCTGACACATGAATTTGCAAAGTCTTCGCTGCTGAAAGTCTGGGTTCCCCACAGTCAGTAGCAGTTATGGTGATGTCATAATGAGATTCAGTCTCTCGATCTAAACGCCCCTTTGTAACCAAGGAGTACATGTTCTCTTCAATAGATGGTGTCAAATCAAATGGAACATTATCCGATATTTTACAAATAACTTTTCCATTCATGCCTGAATCTCTGTCTGTGACACTGATAAGCGAGACAACTGTGCCAGGTTTTGAATCCTCTGGTATTTGGCTGGACAATGATGTTATTTCAATTTCGGGTTTATTGTCATTTAAATCTTTTAATTTAATCACAACTCTACTTTCACCTGTCCAGGGTGGTTGGCCTTTATCTGAAGCTTGCAAATCTAATCTGTATATCTCTGTTTCCTCAAAGTCAACTTTTCCTTTAACTCTAATTTCACCAGTGATGCTATCTAACTCAAATATATCATACACCTTTTTCTTTTGTGTTTTTCCAAAGGTGTACTCAATTTCACCATTCAGGCCTTCATCTGAATCTGTTGCATTTACTTTGATTACAAGAGTTCCTAGCGGAGCGTTTTCATTTAAAGAGACAGTATAAATATCTTTGCTGAACACAGGACGATTATCATTTACATCCAATACAGTTATAGTTAAATTAAGGTTTCCAGATCGTGATGGTGTGCCCCCATCCAGAGCCGTTAACACTAAATGATGCTCTGATTTGCCTTCTCGGTCTAAAGGCTTTTTAAGCACTAAAAATGGTATTTTGTCTTCCTCGCTTTCTTTAACTTGAATATCGAAGTAATCGTTTTGACTTAATCTATACAATCGAACCGACTGTATGCCAAAATCAGGATCTCTAGCAGCATGGATTTGGAAACGAGTGCCAGGAGGAGTGTTCTCTGCTACTTCCAGCCGCTGCTCGGTTTCAGGAAAAGACGGTGAATGGTCATTGATATCAATTATTTCTACACTAACATAATGTATTTCCAGAGGGTTTTCAACAACAATTTTAAGGTTTATCAAACAAACCTTTGTTCCATCACAGAGCTCTTCCCGATCCATATTTTGCGCAACGTGCAACACTCCGTTGTTCCGATTTAATTCAAACAGGGAGTGATTTGAGTTCGAAACAATGCGAAATCGTCTGCTTGTCAAAGTGTTGAGGTCCAATCCCAAATCCTTGCCAACATTCCCAACCGCGGATCCGACGCTGACATGCTCAGAAACGGAGTACTTCAGCTGACCCAAAATCATATCCACAGAGCACAGCAGAAAAATCCCAGCAAACCACCAACAGCTCAGCCGGCGCCTTTGTCTTCCTTCTCTCATTGCGAAACGAATATGTGACATATTTCTTTACACATGAACACAGATATCCGATTTTCATGGAGGCCTTCTTGTTGCAACAGCATTCAGAGTGTCATTCTAAAGATCTTTGCGTAAAAAGGACCAGCTATCCTCAATTTTAAACATAAACCCTGCTGCGATGTATATTTCGTCCGCACACCACGTCTGTTTAATATATCGACACAAACGAGGCAGAGCATTTTAAAACAAGGCGCACAGAAATGGTCAAGGCCACACTGACACCAAGTGGTAACGGAAACACAATACATGAAACCAGGATGTTCTTTTACATTTTCACTCGCGTTCAATCTAATACCAAACCAAATGCTCCCGTGTCTCTTTGTGGAAACGAATAAGAATAACGAACATTTAAAAAATAACTCAACGAGTAAGCTTTGCAACAATGTTATCGAAAGACTTTAAACTTTTATTTGTACAGAAAATATAATTTGCATTGTGTACATTTTTAAGTAACATTCATTCATTCATTCATTCATTCATTCATTCATTCATTCATTCATTCATTTGCATTATATTGGATACATTTAATCATATTGAAAACATTCAAATATCCTGAACTGATTAAATTAATTTAGCTAAGGCAGAAGTAATTTTACATGGTACATGCTTCACATGTACTATGTAAAATGGTACATGGTATTTTCTTATACCTTGCTTTACTATTTACTTAAGGAAAATGCGGTGGAGTGTTGCTTTCCGAGACAAAGGAAATGCTGAATCAAGTTTTTAAAAACTTGCACCATGGACAGCGCAAGAACAAGTCAGCAAAATATAACAAGAAATTAAAAGTTAATTAAAAAAAAAGCAACATCCAATTAAATATTAGAAAAAAAATAAATAATAACAATAATAATGATGACGATCTCTTCTAGTGCTCTTGATAGATGCAGGTTAAAACTGTTCTTTACTGTTATAACTCTGATATCTTAATAAGCATAAATAGAAACAATGTCTTACCTCACAGGCGTTCCTCCTGTCAGGTAGCACCAGTGTGTTTGCATGACTTCCAGGTACAATAGTAGATCCTATGCTCATTCTGGGTCCAACCAACATGTAGCGTTTGTCTCCAGATCTGTACTGGATGCTGTGACACAGTGTCCCATCATAATTAGTCTCTTGGAGATATTTAGAAGTATAGTCTGTGGATTTGGAGCACTGCATTGCAATCAATACGATGATACTGATGATAAACAGAATTGAAACTGCACCCAGAGTGATCATCAGGTAAAAAGTCACATTATTACCCTCATCATCCTGTACTGCACTTTTAACATCTGAAGCTGCAAAAGCCTCTTTTGGCTCCACAAGTTTGACAATCACAGTAGCTGTTGCTGAGAGTGACGCGTTGCCATTATC
>NW_006800531.1:37692-43655 GCF_000485575.1 Poecilia formosa
CTAATAAATTAGTCATGAAGTAAAAGTTCATAACTTTAACAGATAATTAGCCCAAATTTCTGGAACCCAGTAATTCAGTTGCAAATAATTTAGGCATAAACTTTAGTATAGGCTATACCTATTTTTCCTACAACAACTCTTTATACATTTTGTTTCAAATCATATGAAGACGTATAAAATGTCGTATCTAACTGAAATCTTTTGAAATACATTTGCATTCTCAATTTGTCTGCCTCTACTGTGGAGTTTGCGCAACACACTCCCACCATCCTCACTGTTTTGTTGAGGTGAGCAACGACATCGTGTGGTTTAAAAGTTGAAGTGCAGCTATGATGAACACCGCCCTGTTGTAATTTTCTCCTCTCTTTTTGTTCTTTTTCTTTTTAGCCTCTGCGGTGCATATAATGTATACCGATAGAAGAGAAAAACACAGTCTTGGTCCTTACAGCAGAGTAAAGTCAAGGTGACCTCCATATTTTTTTTCATGTTCGCATCCCCGCCACCTCCTTCTGCGACTTAATGATTCTGTATGTGGACCACGAGAGTGCGTGCGCACGCACAGGCTCTGCAGCATTCTGCACCACGTCCTCACAATCCTGTCGCCATTTTTGTTCACTCTTGCTGCAGCAGTGATAGCAGCTCGAATCAAAGCACACCATTTTAGTTGGCACTTAATGGACAACGACGGTGGTTGCAGACCCTTTATTCGTCTGATGTCAAGGAACGACGTAGACGCTGTGCAAATGAGGGTGGGGCACATGACGGAATACTAAAGTGCAAGTAGAAAGGGAGCTAAACAGGACACGTTACCACGGCAACGCAGCTCCTCCAGTCAGGTCGCTGACCGTGGTGCTGAAGACAAGCTGATGCAGAGGAAAATAGAAGGAGGGGGAGGGATGCTGGCGCTGTTATTTCTACTGGCATCTAAATCCAAGCACGTTTTTACACAAACATAATTATTACGCTATCCTTTATTGCACCACGGTGGGGAAATTCAGGTGTGCCACCAGAAAGTTAAAGGTAAATTGAAACATAAATAATCAAACAAACTGAAAAAAAAAGAATAAAAGAGTATGGACAAACAGTATGGGAGTGTAAAATTTCGCATGTTTCTGCATAGAAAGAAAAGCACAAGCAGCCATTTTTTTCCACATTGTTTTTATTGGAAATTATTTTTCTCTCTTCTCTATACTACAAAAGGTTGCCTTTACAGATATGAGGTGGGACTAGTGCCAGCTGGTGGTTGTTCCACTGCTTTGTTACATACACATTGCTGAATTGCTGTATGTGCTGATCCGTCTGTGAAGCAGAGATGCATACACTATGAACTGCTAAATTAACCTCTCTTGGTCATAAACTGTAAACTGAAACTAAGAAATGCATTTACATTTACTTTGTTAGGGTTTTCTTCAAATATAGTTTAATCAAACCTAGAGTGGTTTAGTTTGGAGTTCACAGGTGTTAAAATCCTGCAAGAATGTTGTCAGTCCTGCTGTAGTGACTATAAGTGACCTCAGCTGATCTGAAAGCAGTATTTTTGTGTAAATGCCTGTGTCTCACTCAGTGTGTCTGTTTCAATGTGTCTTATGGCATGATGTCATCTCTCTTTGGAGATGAGGTCATGTGAGAGCACACAATGAAAACACATGCTTATTGTACCGTATATGACAGTCAAGAAAAATAAACAGTTGAATATATTTTACATGACTCATAGTGCTTAAAAAGTACTGATCTTTTTTTTTTCACAATCACATAGATACACAATTATATTATGTATTGTAAGCTTCTGTTAACAAAACATGAATGAGCTTTTTCTATCAAAACAAAAGTCAGAGTATTTCTTTTTTGGATAACTACCAACATTTCTAAATACTAGAAAAAAACAAAAAGAAATAACATAAAGAGTCATAAGAGATAAATTTATGATCCCCCAATGTATTTGAAATATGTACCTGTGAATTCTTATAATATGATATTTAAACTGTAAAGTTTTGCAATCTGGGAGTGGGGAAACAAACATTATTTTCTCATTTTATTTTAACATGAAATCTTTACCTGCTGTCTCCAGGTCCTTTGTAGCTCTGTGTAAGTCCTCCTTGGCTTCTGGACAACTCTGTTGATTATTACTTTGATTCCTTTGTCAGAAGTCTTACGGGTGGCAGCTGGAGTTGGCAGTGGATGGTGTTCTCTTCTCTTCTCGATTACAGCTTCAGTGGTCTTATAAAAATAAATAGGACTATAACCAATAGTTCTGCTCTGTCTGGTACTTAATAAAAAGACATTTTAGAAGCCATCAGTGAATTTGAAACCAGCTAATCTTGGTAAAAGCAGCAAGATGCTATTTATATAGTAATATATTTCAGTTGGCTCCTTTGATTTCTGTCCTTTCTTGCACACCCTTTTTGTCATGTGCTTTATTTAAAATATTTAAACTGGAAAAACTTGGACATGTTCAGTGCTTATTTCACCAACTGAGGTTTACTGATGTTTCTTTTACTTCTTTAACCTTTGACTTGTGGGTAAGTGTTAAGACTCACTGTCTCTAATTAGCAAAGTAGTTCAATAAAATTAGCAATGACAAGTTCACCCAGGAAACAATAGTGTGAGCACAACAATGTATATTTTCCTGGTGTTTGCTGAATATTTTTTTTTATTTTAAACATTGTAGTAGGTGGATGGTGTCTGTAAAATCCCTTGTCCTGGAGCAGAACTCAATACATTATAATAGTTTAAAACAATTAAAGGAATAGTAAGATAATATATTATGACAATTAAGTATAAGTATTCATATAAATAATTATAAAAGTATCAATAAATTGAATTAAAACCCATTTTTATATATTTTCCAGCTCCATTTAAATTTGTCCCTAGTTTTTGTCAACACTGTCAGACATAAAAGCAATGTAAAAAAAAAAAAATCAGGCATTATTAAGGGGCACCAGAACTTCTGAAGACCCCATGACCTCTTCCTTTCTCTTCCTTTGCTAAGAGGGCCAGTTAGCTCTGGTTAGATTGTTATTCTTTAGTTCTTTCGTCTGTTTTATTCCTCAGTTGCTTGTCACAACCATGATGTGCCAACTCCGTAACTGACAATTTACAAAACTTTGATGAAATTTTGTGAAATAATAGCTTAATTTTGGTTTACTGTAAAGATTGCATGGACCCGATGAGCTACAATATGGTCTCCTTCAGAATAACATCATATAAATTGAGGTAGTTTGGCATTTTGTCAACTCCGTCAGATGTCAACTCCATCAGAGTTTTTGTGACTCTTTCAGTGAAATTGTTGACAAATCTCACTTAAATGTGCAGTTAATTCATTTTAATGTATCTTACATAAATTGCATTACTTCACATGTATAGAGTTTTTATTTTTTACTCACTAGTTTGTCACCACCTTCAGTTCTGTGCCAACTCCGTCATGCACTGTCAACTCTGTCAGATGGACTTTTTGTTGTCTTTTTTGTTTTAAATAATATTTTGTTTCTTGAGAAGCATTTGTCTGTAAAAATGAGTAAAAATATCACTAATAGGATATTTTAAAAATCACTTTTATATGTCAGATGGTGATGACAAAGTTCTGAGTCAGGTCGATTAAAAATTTAATTTTTAAAAAAATGTTGCAACTGGGAGCCTGCACTTTATCTTTACATTTCCAAAACATTATTTGTCATATTTGCATTTGCATGTCAGGAGAGTCTAAAATAAGCACTCAGTAATTAATTTTTTTTCATTTGACCTTTTAAAATTACTAGCATAAATTCACTCATTTAATGTGGAGTAAACTTAAGGAAAACATTTCAAAACAACAGAAATTTTCAGATATTTCACATTTAATGGAACATTTAAGAAACTGAAATTTTATTGTTCTATTTTATTTGTAGTAATTCATACAGACTACAGTATACAATTAACTCACACCGTCTACATGTTGCACCATGAAAGGAACACAGTACTAAAGCATTTACCATATATGTTTTGATTCAACACATTACACCCAAATAGAAACACAAGCTGTACTAAAGAGTTTGACAACATAGTTGTGTTCCTGCATACAGACTTAAATATGATGGCACATAATTCTGTTCACATTAAAGAGGCTTAAAAATCCTTTACTGATGATTAAAAAAAAGGCATATTAATAAAGAGGCATGTTATTATTTTTCTTATGTTAGTTGCATGTTTGTTTGAATTCCTTAAGGAGTTACATACAATATTGTAAAATACATAAACACAGATTTCATTGAGTGAAGAAAAAAAGCAAAACACAGGTACAATTTGCTGTTCCAGTTTTGTAAAGTCAACATTAAATGTTAACAGGCTGCACCACTGAATATACCAAAATTAAGCTAACTCAAAGAGCTTTGCTTGCAAACTCAAATAAGTAAATCCTAATATGAATACAGTTCATATAACAAATCAGTCTGTTCTCTCGTGCTCGCTCACTCACTGAAGCCCCAAGACTTATTTAACAATGTTCAAGTAACCCAAAACCTTCAAACATGGTGACATTTAAACTTTATGTTATGAGAAATGTTACATTTGTGAATAAACTAAGCCGTAATTGTGCTGCTTCATCCTAAACTAAGGTAACAAAACAAAACATCGCAGCGCATAACTCTGGTCCCATAAAATCTAATTGTTCATTTCTGTTAAAAGAACAACAAAAAAAATGTCTGTCCTAATTACAGAAAATAACACACTTGATACTTGTTGCTCTATTGTTTCTTGCAGAAAACAACTGAAAGGCATGATGGCTGAAGAAGAAAGGCCTCAATTCTATTCATTTGTGCTTATGATGGACTTGGCACTTCCACATATTTAGGCCTGGCTAACTTATAAAACACAAGTAAACATGAATTAGCTAACAGTAAACACATTTACAAAATGCTGATTCTATTTAATTACTTTTGATTTGATTCAATGCTTTTTGAACATTTAGTTAGTTGTGCTGTATGTTACCTCTGATATTATACGTCAGTGTTTGTATGGCGCAAGGCAGGGGCACAAAGAATTCAATTGTAGATTCCAACATGTGCTTCCTTCTACTAAACGTAAAAAGTCTCTAAGGGCATTCCAACCTTTCGGTGTCCTCTCTTGGAATACTTGTTGTGCCTTCTGTACAAACTTAGAGTGCACATTTGTCAGTACCTCATCTTTACAATACTTTAAATATAGGTTGAAGCCATGCAGTCTATTCATGCATATAGGTATGGACATCAGGGCGTTGTTGATCTGCTTTTCATGTATGTTCAAAGAATGAAGGAGTGCAGGGTTACGTTTTCTGGTCCGGTTCATTTGAGCTGCATGACGACTGCACAGAGTAAGGAACGGGAACGAGACAAAGGAGGGCGTATCCATGGGGGTGGATCTCTGAACGGAGTTCCTCTTTTCTTCCACCAGGCGTTTGCTGTTGGCGAAAATCCTATCCACAGCTGAAGGACTGGAATTACTTGGAGCTGTTGCTGCTTGTAGTGGATTCCTGCCGACGAGACAACAGAATTAGACATTTGTGGTAAAGGACCCACAGCACTGAGAGCCTCGTGGTTGACCAGACTGAGATACGTCATGCAGCTGACTTCTTTGGCTCAGACAGGGGCTTCAGGCAGAGTGACTGGGAGAGAATGTGTATTGTGGATGTGTTAGATCTGTCACTGAACACCATGCTCAAAAATTACACGGAGAGTGGTTGCTAGGGAACCGAGTGCCTGATTTCTCTTTGCACCTCTCCTGCACAAAGAATTAGGTCACATTTAAGACAGGAGACAGCGTCAGTCATGCTCTGAAGTGCCGTCCTGTGAAAAGGACAGAAGGAGTAAAGTCCTATTCCCCATACAAATACGTGAAATAAAAGGTTACAATTTGAATATATTAGTGATGGGTCAGAAAGGGGCATGAACACAGATTAATATCCACATGCACAGCATCAATTTGAAAACATGGTGATTCAATTAAAGATGCAG
>NW_006800531.1:47925-53724 GCF_000485575.1 Poecilia formosa
TCATTAACATCCAGCAGCTCCAGAGTCATAGTTTCATTGTCAGACAGAGGAGGAGACCCTCTGTCTGTGACAGTGAAGGTGATTTCATATTCTGGGACCTTCTCTCTGTCTAATGGCTCTGACACCACTAACTCATAATAGTAATTAGAGGACTCCCTCAGTTTGAAAGGCATGTTCTCTGGAATATGAAGATCAACCTGTCCATTATCACCTGAGTCTTTATCACTGACACTAACTACAGCTATCACTGTGTCTGTGGCCACATTCTCTTTTACTGGACTCTGAAAAGATTTTATGGAAATTTCAGGATGGTTGTCATTCATATCAGTCACCTGGACTGTAACTCTACACTGTCCAGACAAGGAGGTAGGTCCTTTGTCACTGGCTATCACCTCCATTTCATACAGTTTAAGATCTTCATAATTTATCATTTCCTTTACTCTGATTTCACCATTTTCTGGATTCAGGTTAAACATCATCTGGGTTTTCTCTGATGTGTATAAACTGTATGAGTAAGTAATATCAGAATTGGAGCCTTCATCTAAATCAGTAGCATTCAGTTTAATCACTAAGCTGCCAATGGGCGAGTTCTCCATCACATCTACAACATACTGGTCTTTGTCAAATGAAGGGGCGTTGTCGTTCACATCAAGCACGCGAACAATAATGCTGGCTGTACCTGTGCGCGTGGGCACCCCACCGTCCACAGCGGTCAGAATCAGATTATGAACAGCCTGCTGTTCTCTGTCCAGAGCCTTTTTCAGAACCAAATCAGCAAACTTCGTTCCGTCTCTCCCGGTCTGAATTTCAATAGCAAAATTATCACTTGCGCTCAGATGGTAGTTTTTTACAGAATTCGTCCCAACATCCGGGTCAGCAGCGTTGTTCAGGGAGAATCTCTCTCCAACAGGGCTTGACTCTGAGATGTCTAAATGCATCGTTCCTCTACGAAAATGAGGAGCGTTATCATTAATATCTGTTATTTCCACCTCAATATTAAACATACGTATTGGGTTCTCAATTGTAGCGTCTAATTTAAGGAAACAATATGAAGTGGTTTTCGATGGGCACAAAAACTCCCTGTCAATCCTTTCCAAAATATAAAGCTCCCCCGTGTCTTTGTTGATGTCAAGATATTTTTTATTGGCTACAACATCCACGCGCATCCTTCTCGTCTTCAGTGTCTTCACTTCTAATCCCAAATCAGCCGCCAAATTAGCAACGACAGATCCCTCCTCCATTTCTTCAGGTACAGAATAATGAGTAACTGACAGCACCGCACTCCATGAGGCAAAAAGACAGAGAAACAGGAACACATACCCCGTCCTGCAAAGCCGTTTGACAGGCTCTGCCATTGTGAAGAACCGGTTCGGACGGTCAGGTCTTTTAGCTAAAAGCGGAAAACACAACGCAAATCGTTACAAAAGGCGTTTCTTCCCAGGAATGACGCACTGATTGTGCACAACGTCTCTCATCCCCTCCGCAGACAACATATCGCGATAACTACGACTTCAACAAAAATGCGTTATCTGGAACTGAGAAATAAAAAGACAGTATTTATTAAAATAAAAAAATAGATTTCCAAACCATTTTAATGTTCATTTAGTCGTAATTGGACTTAATAAAAGTTGATGAAGCGGAAAAAATACGTTTCTATGTAATTATTTGAATGCTACGCTTACAATACTACATAATTAATAAATGGTCATTATATGCTTGTTATTTCTCATAAAAGTTTTTATTTTGTTTATTACTGCTGGAAGACGTGGTGGTTTAGAAGAAAAAAACTATTATGAATTCCTCCACTGCTCAAATGCAGCAATAAATAAATAAATAAATAAATAAATAAATAAATAAATACCCTCACATTTTTGACAATTTATGTAGGTATGGGGAATCTCTTTAGTAGGGGTTTTTGTCAAGTTTGCTCTTTCATCTGAGGTAAAGAAAAACAAAGCATGACGGTAAAATAAAACTAAAAATGTTTTTTTATGCAGAAAGATGTAAAAATTACTTTTGATTAAGCACAAAAGTGTTACTTCAGTTCCTTCATACATTCCTAAATTAAAATGTTTTGACTTTAATGTGTTTGCAAAAGTTAGGTCAATTTACTGTGCTTACTGTGTTTCAGGACACAAATAATAAAAAAAACCATCAAGCTGAGGTATGTTTAACTTAGAGTTGAGAAAATCCAAAGATAGCTCAGCTATCAAAGCAGCATTTCAATGTTCAACATTTCAAGTCAGAGAAAATATTACAAAAGTTAAAACATATCTTTCCACCTAAAAGTCAAAAGCTTCAACATTATGCAGTATTGTTATGTATCTACGATTTCAAAT
Organism: Poecilia formosa; assembly: GCF_000485575.1. Classification (NCBI taxonomy): domain Eukaryota; kingdom Metazoa; phylum Chordata; class Actinopteri; order Cyprinodontiformes; family Poeciliidae; genus Poecilia; species Poecilia formosa. The sequence continues at coordinate 50,265 of NW_006800531.1, forward strand.
TAACACTCATCTTTTTGAAATGTAGATGCTGTGCAATAAAAACACTAAATTTTAAAAGGTATATGGTGCACAAATTTATTTGAAACCAGTTTTCTTTAAGAATGTTTACAAACTTCAAAACTTGTGAAACAGTGATTATTTTGCTCATGTTTTTTTTTGTTTTGTTTTGTTTTTTTCTTTTTCATCTTGTAATGCATTGTCAAGTTATTCATATTGGCCCCACTTCTAGGATATACTTAGCTCTCTTGTGACTGTAAACAGCATCAGCTGGGGGTTGAAAATAAGAGAGTATTTCACAATCTTTGTATGATTTTAGTCAAATGTTTTAAGTAAGTCCCATATGTGAAATTTGTGCTGATTCTTGTTTTTTTGTGTTCTTGTCTTTTTGTTTGTTTTGATTTTATCCATCTTTATTCTTTGCATTCTGAATTGCAACAGAAACTTTGTTCACTCAGATCTGGGGCTTCTACATGTCTGTTACTGTGCTAAAATTTACAGTCAGTGTAGCTGAAATCTGTACCATAACACAGACTTTATGGTTAAGCCAGATAAGGCCATGTAAAGACAATAAAGGCTGTGTTTGGCATCATGGAGGATAATATTTGAACCGTTTAAGCTGGCATCAAATATTGCACAATGTGTGACCTGCTCAAGATTAAAACATTAATTCAGAGTTTTGGACAAAGAGGTTGAGATTTGCGACCAAATATAACAGGGAGACAGGGAGGGTCCTTCCCTGGGGCATAAAACAAGAGAATGAAACAAAAATAAAAAAGAGGGAACTATTTAATTGTTGCCTATATGAAGTGAGCCACAGAGTCAAAGAGCCACTCTGTAGCTGCAGATTGCAGACTGGTGATCCAGCAGATGGAAATTGTGATCCTATCTCAAAACGGCTGAGGCTAAGGGGGAATTCAAACCAGAAAAGTTGTTGGGTTCGCTTGTTTGGGCTGGAAATACAGTTAACTTAATTTTCTTGCTCTCCCGTTGTGCTTTTTTTCCCCAAGCAGACTATAATTTGCAAATAATTGCTCCCATTAGACAGAAATTATGGCGGCGGGACAGAGTCCAGGCCCAGGTGAAAACAAACTTTGGAAGTCCTGATTGCTACATTCCTGTAGTGCACATTTGTGCTATTACAATTGCAACATCATTTTCAATGTCAAAAGCAGCTCATTCAATGCAAGTTTGCCAATGGGATGTTTGTATTTTTGGAACGTTGCCATCAAATGGGACCTGTCAGCTGAGACGCTTTGCATGCCCTACCCACAACATGCGGGCAGCAGCAGCACTGGAAAATGACAGAAAAGGCATGATTTCAGTACCACCAGCACATGCAGTAGCGTTAGCAACACGGAAGAGTTCATCTTTGCCACATTTCCCAGCAATAGCGGCCCATTAAGTTTGAGAAGACGTACACTTCCTGTTGTTGGTTCAGATCGAGGCTGATCTGCATTCACCAGAAGCAAAAAGCACCAGGGTACATTTCGAAACGGACCGAAAATACCTCAAAAATCTGATTTCAGTCCAATATTTTGGTCAGCACCGGAGTTCGCTTGAGTGAATTCACACCTGCACAAAAGGTTCAATGTGAGACACAAACTCTGTTCTGTTTAAAGTGAAACAAATGTGTCAGGTGTGAATACATCCTAAAAGTGCAAGACCTTCATTTTTAATTCACTGTTGAAGTAAAACGTTGAAGGTAAAAATGAAATTGGTCCAAGGGTGCAATCAGTTACAATTTCTGTGCCAGCTCATATCATCATGAGACATTTCTTATTATGTATTCATTACAGGCACTATAACAGGTGTACTGGCCCCTATTAGCCCCTGTCTAGAAAAACCCATAACTATACATGTGAACAAAGTTCTGACCTTTCACTGAGTATTGTAATTATAATTTTTGTTTTTATTTTTCATACTAAAATTTTAGAATGACACACCATTTAGTTTTCAACTGGCATAAGTAATAAAGGCTTTTTCCTGAACTTAAAATATTCTTATTAATATTAAATGAACACAAATGAATACTGCAAAGCCGAAACTTATCCATCCCTTATCCAACAAGCTTATCCCTTGTGGTGTAAGCATCAACAAGGGAGAGGTGAGGTACACCCTGGACCGGTCTCCAGTCCATAATGGGAAATCAGTCAGTCAATCAATCAACTATCCATCCATCCATCTTTCTAAGAAAGACTATCTAAGTGTCTTTTAATGTACGAAGTTTAGTTATTAAATTTTAATTCGACATATGACATTAAAAAATTTTAAAAACCAAAGTTAATTTTTACCTTAAAACTATCTATTTTAAACATATTTACAAAACAAACTCTGTAAATATATGTAAAAATAGATCTTTTACCTCCGAGTTAATATGTGGAAACTTGGTCTTTAAGTTACAGTAAAAAATAAACTATAAATTACGTAGAGAAAAAAGAATAGATTCTGGTACCAACAGAAAGAGACATTTTGTCAAGATAAAATGACAAGAAGGCATATTAACATGACTAAGAGATTTAACGAGAAATCCGTTAAACAGATGAAACTAAACAATACATGGAAATGTATTTAAAAATAGCCATGGTGTACTTTTTAAAGAATATTGCTGATTATCATTAAATTGGATTAGGCACATGTGGATATTTAGATGTTATTATGCAACATATTGTAGAAAAGATAAACATATACATAGATAAACATATACACAGCAGATGTGATACAGCAGATGAAATGCCTGCGTAATGAGTCTGTGAAAGCCTTCTTAATCACCAAACATGAAGCAACAAATTAAACATTCCCACACCCCATTCTGCTCTTTATAATAATAACCACAAAAAGACTTCCCAACATTTTGTATGGAAAAGACATGTAATTATGAAATGCAGAACAGGATAATATGCACCAAGCTTGAAATAAAAAGCATTTTTAATTAAATTTGCATTTCTTTCCTTGTAAGAAACATCATAATTCATGTTTTATACAAAAAATTGTCTTGTTTCAGATAAATTATCTGTTGCACTGTTTAAAATGGTATTTGTTTGTTTTATCCCCATTGTGGAGTCACACCACTTATTCATATGAAAATATTTAAAGTTCTTTAAAAGAAATTGTAAATTATTTAATTTCACTTTATTCATCAGAATATAAACTCACTATAAAGTTTTTAAGGAACATTGGGCATTAAGATTTATTGCACTCATATAGATTTACTGTTTGAAATCGCAAGAAAATGGTTCTTTGGTAAGTTCACTTGATTTCAATCTTGATGAAAACAAAAAAAAATGATAGCCTTTCCATCATGTAAAATTTATGTTGATGTCTCACTTTTGAATACACATTCTTTCAAATAAAATAAAACTTTAAAAATTAACATAAAAAAATCTATGTTTTTATGTCTTTCTTTAGGTTTGTCCTACCTGCAGAGTGGAAGCAGCCGAGTCACTAGTCTCTGACAGTCCCG
>NW_006800531.1:55424-57363 GCF_000485575.1 Poecilia formosa
TTGTCGTTCACATCAAGCACGCGAACAATAATGCTGGCTGTACCTGTGCGCGTGGGCACCCCACCGTCCACAGCGGTCAGAATCAGATTATGAACAGCCTGATGTTCTCTGTCCAGAGCCTTTTTCAGAACCAAATCAGCAAACTTCGTTCCGTCTCTCCCGGTCTGAATTTCAATAGCAAAATTATCACTTGCGCTCAGATGGTAGTTTTTTACAGAATTCGTCCCAACATCCGGGTCAGCAGCGTTGTTCAGGGAGAATCTCTCTCCAACAGGGCTCGACTCTGAGATGTCTAAATGCATCGTTCCTCTACGAAAATGAGGAGCGTTATCGTTTATGTCCAATATTTCAACCTCTATGTTAAACATGCGCACAGGGTTTTCAATGGTTGCGTCTAATCTAAGAAAACACGCCGTTGCTGTCTTGAGAGGACAAAGAAACTCCCTGTCAATCCTTTCCAAAATAAAAAGCTCCCCCGTGTCTTTGTTAATATCAAGATATTTCTTGTTGCCCACCACGTCCACCCGCATTTTTCTTTTGCTCAGACTCCTTACATCTAATCCCAAATCAGCCGCTAAATTCGCAACAACGGACCCTTCATCCATTTCCTCCGGAACGGAATAATGAGTAACCGTTCTTGCCGTGTCCAGGATGGAAGAAAAACAGAGCAACACTGCAACATACCTCTTCCACTCAAAACAAACAGGTTGGCGAGCCATTGTCATTAATCCGTCTTCAAAGCCCTATACTTGATATTTCGTGGTGTATCTGTACCAAATGTAAACGAGATTTTAAATAAACGACTCCTTTTCGTAGCACAGTTGTGAAAGGAATGACTCCTTTCACGGCTTCCAAAGAACTGTCGTGAAAACGATGACTTCACCACTGCTTTCTTTTCTTGGAGAGCAGCGACATGAACGGCTTATTTTAAAAATTGTATCGTTACAGAGTAGACGGAAAGAAAAACCGGTTTAAATAGGTTTTAATATTTTTCAGTTATTTTTCAAAATATTTTACAACCTCTTCAATGTTTAATTCATAATTTTCATGTTTTCTTCATTATATTCTAACGTGTTATTTTTCATGTTCGTACAAATACATCCTTGGGTCATGCGTTTTCTTTCCTGTCTTGTTTGTACATTTAAGCGATTTATCACTTATCGCTGTGATATTTTTTTTATCACAGCCAAAAAAAAAATAAATAAAAGATGGTGCAAGGGCGCATGTTAAGTTTTTTAGTAGGTTCGTCTTTTTGGTTTTCTTTATTTGTGTTTTTGTTGTTTTATGACCAAGTCTGAATGTAGTGTAGCAGGAGTTAAATACTTTGTAGAGAGCATTAAATTTATTGACGACAAAACTGATCAGAAAATATGTTTTAAGCATATAGCAAAACCTAAAAGGAACAAAAACACAAAGACTCTACAGGACATTAAGATCTACAACTGGCAAAGTAAGTGACACTGGTTATTTAGAAGGTATCTGATAATAAACAAGGTAATATCTATGTTGAAATTGGGATTTTTTTTATTTTAATAGAGCTTTTATTCGTGCAACATTTTATTATGACATTACTTATATGGAAGATAATTCCATTCTCTGTGAAATTTGAAATAAACCGTTAAAGGTTTTGAAAACAATCTGAGTTTAATTTTTCACTTATATTTGTCCTACCTGCAGAGTGGAAGCAGCCGAGTCACTAGTCTCTGACAGTCCTGTCCCTCTCGGGATGCTGGACACAATGTATCTGGAGCCCTTTGGCACAGGCTGTCTGACCACCAGCTTTCCTTTCCTGGTCTCTGCTAGAAACAGACTGTACCAGTAGGCATCGTTGGACACCAGAGTGGAGTCTGCGATGGTGGAGTTCCTCTCACTGATCACACTGTTCCTGCTGGGAGGAGCAGCTTTGCTAGGCTTGGATTTCTGACACTTCAGCACGATG
>NW_006800531.1:57959-64749 GCF_000485575.1 Poecilia formosa
CCATTATCACCTGAGTCTTTATCACTGACACTAACTACAGCTATCACTGTGTCTAACTCTATGTTCTCACTGACTGGACTCTGGAAGGATTTAATTGAAATATGTGGATGGTTGTCATTCATGTCCTCCACAAGAATTTTAATTTTACATTGTCCTGATAGTGCATTAGCTCCTTTATCAGTTGCAATAACTTCCATGTCGTAGATCCTAAAATCCTCATAATTCAACACACCTTTCACTGTTATTTCACCTGTTCTTGGGTTTAAGTTAAATGTTTCCTGCGTTTTCTCTGATGTGTACAAACTATATGAATATATTAATTCTGAATTTACACCGTCGTCTAAATCCGTTGCATTAAGATTAATTACCCTACTTCCAATGGGAGAATTTTCCAATACGCTAACTTCATAGTTTTCTGGTTTGAATTTAGGGGCGTTGTCATTTGTATCTAAAACATGGACAATAATGCTCGCTGTTCCAGAACGAGACGGTATGCCACCGTCCACTGCTGTGAGTATTAAATTATGAACCGCTTGCTCTTCTCGATCAATTCTTTTTTTCAAAATCAAGTCGGGAAATTTTGATCCATCTCTCCCAGTCTGAATTTCTATCGTAAAAAAATCACTTTCGCTCAGATGATATGTTTTGAGAGCATTAGAACCCACATCTGGATCAACTGCGTTGCTCACCGAAAATCGCTCACCAGCCTGTGTTGCCTCTGAAATATCTAGATCTATTGTGTCTCTTCTGAAATGAGGCGCGTTATCATTAATGTCCATTATCTCCAACTCGATATAAAATATCCGTTTGGGGTTTTCAATTATGGCCTCCATTTTCAGATAGCACGACGTCTTGGCGTGGCAGAGAGATTCTCTATCAATTCGCTCGACAATGAACAGCTCCCCTGTTTCTTTGTTCACGTCCAAATATTTCCGACTTCCTATGGTGTCCAGGCGCATTTTTCGATCGATCAATGTCTTTACATCTAGTCCTAAATCTCCAGCGAGATTTGCGACTACGGAGCCTTCTTCCAGTTCTTCCGGAAAAGAGTAGTGCGTTACTGAAACCGCGGATTTAATTGCAGCAAAGCAAACAAGAATTGTCAGAACATACCTTCTCCAATGTAGACAGCAGACAAAACCTTCCATGGTTGCCACTTATCTTTGTTTTCTTTCGAGTAATGAATTTCTTGAAAAGGAGCTTTGACAAACACTGGAAATCTGACTGTCCCTAGCGAAGAACCACCCGTTTAGTTTTTAAACAGATAAACCTTTAAACCCAAATGTAATCAGAGCTGTGGGGTTGCTGATCTGTTCTCTTCTCACCACTTCATTGCAAACAGTGACGGCGATCGTGATGTCACAAATTTACGTAACCAAGCATGGAAAACAGCGCCTCGCAGTGAAAGGTTCCGTAATTTCAACGATGTCTGAGTTATGTGTAAAAGGGTTTTAATTTAGCAAAGCAAACAACCATCAAGTGATGCAATCTTAAGTAGAGTATTCCAGTTGAGGAAAACATCTTTTTTTTTTTTTTCGTACATCCCGCAAGTACATGGGATTTTATCTAATACTGCTCATTAAGATATATACAGTTCAAAATAATCTATTTTTCTTGTAGGACTTAAATTTTGAAGTCATAAAATTTTACAAATTCCGTACAACTTTTAAAACACACATGTACTGCTCCAACAACAAATTTCAAAAATATTTTGCAGACATTTATAAACTCAGTATGTCTAATCAGTAGAAATGTCTTAATCTATGTTAAATTAATGTTGCANCTGACTGGACTCTGAAAGGATTTAATAGATATTTCTGGGTGGTTGTCATTCATGTCTTCAACTAGGATCTTTATGGTACATTGTCCTGATAAACTATTCACCCCTTTATCTGTTGCTATGATTTCCATGTCATAAATCCTAAAGTCTTCGTAGTTCAGCATTCCTTTTACTGTAACTTCACCTGTGGCTGGATTAAGATTAAATGTTTCTTGTGTTTTTTCTGACGTATAAAGACTATATGAGTATGTTACCTCAGAATTTGAACCTTCATCTAAATCTACTGCCTTAACATGAACAACAAGGCTTCCAATTGGGTCATTTTCAAAAATATTGACAGTATAACTGGGTTTGTCAAATGTCGGCGCATTGTCATTTGTATCTAAAACACGAATAATAACACTCGCGGTGCCAGATCGAGCAGGTGTTCCCCCATCAATGGCTGTGAGCATTAGATTATGAGCCGCCTGCTTCTCCCGATCTAATGGTTTTTTAAGGATCAAATCAGCAAATTTTGACCCGTCTCTCCCCGTTTGAACCTCAATATTAAAATGTTCGCTTTCACTGAGCTCGTACGTCTTCAATGAATTTGCTCCAACATCAGGATCAGCTGCATTACTAAGCGAAAATCTCTCTCCTTTAGGCGTAGCCTCAGATATGTCTAAATGTATGACGTCTCTTCGAAATTGTGGTGCATTGTCATTCATATCCAAAATCTCTACCTCTATATTGAAGATTCGCACTGGATTTTCTAGGATTATTTCTAATCGTAGATAGCAAGGCGCTGAAGATTTTGTGGGACAAATGAGTTCCCTGTCAATTTTTTCCACAATATACAGCTCCCCAGTCTCTTTGTTCACATCCAGATATTTCTTGTTAGCGATGATATCAACTCGCATTCTTCTTCGATTCAGTGTAGCCACGTCCAGGCTAAGATCTGACGCAAGATTGGCAACAACCGATCCCTCTTTCATTTCTTCTGGTATAGAATAATGAGTCACTGCCGTCGATATGTTCCGGGCGAAGGTAAAAATAATAAAGAAGAGCTGAACATACCTCTCTCCCTTTGTTATTGCACGAACCATTGCTTCGAAATATGCTAGCGTTCAAACTGATGAAAAGAAAAGCTTAGTGGTGTTGATGATTTTGTTTTCCTTAAAAGTCTCTCTCCAAACCTTTTACAAATAGTTCTAAATCCAGAAAAATACCAAAATTCGCATCTACTCTTTCTGTAATTCCTCGCAGCACCACAGAGCCGTCCTGACATCCTATGAATAAGCTCCAATGATAACGTCTTGTCCCAACGTTCAGAGTTATTAGTGCAACAGCGCCACCGTTTTGTTCCGGAAAACAACTGCCAGACAATAAATTGAACAAAACACATACTAAATAATATTGATAATAAAAAACCTGAAGGGAAAAACGCCTTTTAAAAAAATTTCGTATTAAAACATCAACTTCGCAGAACTGCGCAATTAAAATAAGAACATTACAAGACCGATATAATGTACATTTACGGTAATATACGACTATTAGCAGTTTAAATCAACCCGCGTATATTTATTCATCTATTTCAAACTTTCCCCAGACAAAAAGTTTGAGAAATGAGGATACCCTCTCTCCCCTCTTCGCAGGCAAGATCTTATGAGCCGTACGTGAAACAGCGGTTGACAAAATCAGGAAACACCGAAAGCAGCATGTCATTGCTGCAACAAAAATGTAATCATAAAACCGATTATTTGTCGCTCAAAAAAAGGGCTTTATTTGTTAGCATGTGGCATTTGAAAGATTCCATTTCACCGCAAGAGATTTGGGCGCTCTGTCGTCCGGACAAATTGACATATAGCATTTTGGGGTGGAGGAAGAGACAGTAACACGAGTGAAGAATCACTTCATTGAACTCATACACAGGTGGTGGAAGAGGGATAGAATTAAAAATGTTACTTAATGAGCGAAAAATATACATGAACATAATAAAAAAAGAGCATGATTTCAGTATTTGTGGCATTCGAAAAAATTTCCGCTATCCAGATGGTTATTACAAATTAAAACGTTTGTTTGACCAAATGAATTTTCTGACATACGCTGAAAATAGAACAGTTTCTTATGCCTTGGGAAATAATGCGAAAATAAATGTGCAAAACGTATCAAAAATGAGATGACACGTATCCACTGGATTCCTACCTGCAGAGTGGAAGCAGCTGAGTCACTAGTCTCTGACAGTCCTGTCCCTAACTTTTAAATCACACATGTAATGCGCCAACAACAAATTTCAAAAATATTTTGCAGACATTTATAAACTCAGTATGTCTAATCAGTAGAAATGTTTTAATATGTTAAATTAATGTTACATGNTATAAACTATATGAGTATGTAATTTCCGAGTTTGATCCCTCATCTAAATCAGTTGCATTAAGATTAATAACATGGCTTCCAATTGGAGAATTTTCTAGCATTGTAACTGTTAGACTAGCTTTATGAAACATGGGAGCATTGTCATTGGTGTCCAAAACACGAACAATAACACTAGCGGTGCCAGATCGAGCAGGTGTTCCTCCATCTATAGCCGTAAGTATTAGATTATGAACAGCTTGCTTCTCGCGATCTAAGGTTTTTTTCAAAATTAAATCTGCAAATTTGGACCCTTCTCTTCCACTCTGAACCTCGATACTGAAATATTCACTTTCGCTCAGTTGATATGTTTTTAGTGCATTAGTACCAACGTCACGATCAACGGCATTGCTTAAAGAAAATCTCTCCCCTTTTTGTGTCGCTTCCGATATATCTAAATGTATGACGTCTCTTCGAAATTGTGGGGCGTTGTCATTCATGTCCACAATTTCTACTTCGATGTTAAAAATACGCACTGGGTTGTCCAATGTGACTTCCAGTCTAAGGTAACAAGAGGATGATGTCTTTGTGGTGCAAATGTGTTCTCTGTCAATCTTTTCCAGAACATACAGATCACCAGTCTCTTTGTTCACATCCAGATATTTCTTGTTCGCGATTATGTCAACTCTCATCTTTCTCTTTGTTAGCGTTGTAATGTCCAGTCCGAGATCTGCTGCGAGGTTAGCGACCACTGATCCTTCTTTCATCTCTTCGGAAATAGAATAATGTGTTACCGAGGTTGATGCGTCGCGAACGGAGGTAAAAAGAAGAAAAAGTGCCACGTACCTCCGCAGTGACGTCTTTGTTACAAGAGCCATTTTTGCTATAGATTGAAAACACTTCAGATGATAAAACAGAAGTTTCCGGTGATCATGATCGTGTTACCCACATCTATGAAATGAAAATTTCCAAAATATTTCTGATCGAGTCAAAATGCAAAAACAAATGTGACTACATTTTCTGCTTAGCGTCCTTGCACCACAGAGTTCCACAGTCTTTACACAATGACGATCAAATCATAAAGGCCCACCCCCGATGACGTTTACAGGCTTTGATATTAACTGCCAAATAGCGCCACCATTAAGATAAGAAATAAAAGTTGTGAAATACGAGCCCAAGAAAATACGGTAAATAAGGTGTTAATCAAATATGAAATATAGATGCAAGTTAGTAAAATATAACACGTTAGAACACTGTCGTGTTTGACAAAGTGTTATTGTTCATTTTCTGAATTTTGTCTTTTTAAATGCATTTTTAATTGTTTCGATTAAACAATTAGTTTCAGAAGCTCCGAATTGCTATTATCTCAAATTAAAATAAAAACATGTTAAACAACGGCTAAAAATCTATATGCCGTATTTAGATTATGTAAATAGAGTTTTAAATATTTGTTGTACATAAATAACATTCATTAGTTGATAACTGCAGAAGACACTTCTTCTTAAGAGCTGACGGAACGATGGGCCAAGCTGCAAGTGACTCTTCGATAACATAAGAGTTCAATAATTAAATTGATTTATGAAAAAATATAAACGTAAGAATTATGGCATCACGGTCTAGCGGTAAAGAAGTACATTTAAGACTTGCAATGTGTTTTACTTTATAAAACACGTAAAAAGAAAAATTAGCAAAATATTGAACTTCAGAAAATGCTTGTTAGGTTTTAAAAATTGAGATCATAGGAAAAGCAATTTAGCTAAAATATTTAAGATGTAATATGTAATAGAACAAAATCTTCCGTAAATGAAACTATTAACTAAAATTGTAATGTTTTTCAGAGAAGTTGTACATTTATGTTGTGTAGTTAGATCATTGAGAAATAATTATAGATATCATCACACAAAACATGTGGTAGACAAAAATCAGAACTATGGTTTAAATATATGAAATATAAAAGAAAAAGCTCAAAAATGAAATAAAGTAAGGTATACATAAATATTAGTTCAAAAGGAATTGTATTTCATTGTCTGTAAAATAAGTAAAATCTTGGAGCTACTGAATTTTTTTTTTAGAAAATGTAAATTCCTGTTTTTAGTAGGTATGCATAGAAAAAAATGTGTGCATGACTACAAAAAAAATCTACAACTGAAAAAAGTTCATTTGTAGATTTAAAACCGAAGGCATATATATCATTTATGTTCCTACCTGCAGAGTGGAAGCAGCTGAGTCACTAGTCTCTGACAGTCCTGTCCCTCTCGGGATGCTGGACACGATGTATCTGGAGCCCTTTGGCACAGGCTGTCTCACCACCAGCTTTCCTTTCCTGGTCTCTGCTAGAAACAGACTGTACCAGTAGGCATCGTTGGACACCAGAGTGGAGTCTGCGATGGTGGAGTTCCTCTCACTGATCACACTGTTCCTGCAGGGAGGAGCGGTTTTGCTGGGCTTGGCTTTCTGACACTTCAGCACGATGGTGACCAGTATGGTGATGAGCAGGAGAAATGACACCGAGGCCAGACCGATGACCAGATACAGGTTGATGTCTGAAAAGATGTCGTATTCCAGAGGCATCTCAGTCATGTCAGAGTAGGCCTTAACATCAGTCTCCACTGTCAGCAGCTTGATGGTGACTGTAGCAGAGAGAGCAGGCTCCCCGTTGTCCTTGGCAACAACAACCAG
>NW_006800531.1:64759-67270 GCF_000485575.1 Poecilia formosa
ACTAGGATCTTTATGGTACATTGTCCTGATAAACTGTTGGCTCCTTTATCTGTTGCTATGACTTCCATGTCATAAATCCTAAAATCTTCATAATTCAACATTCCTTTTACAGTAATTTCTCCTGTGGCTGGATTAAGATTAAATGTTTCTTGTGTTTTCTCTGATGTATATAAACTGTATGAGTAAGAAATATCAGAATTTGATCCGTCATCTAAATCCGAAGCATTTAAATTGATAACGAGGCTTCCAATTGGAGAATTTTCCATTATTTTGACATTGTATGCTGCTTTATCAAATGTAGGTGCATTGTCGTTTGTATCTAAAACATGGACGAAAATATTGACCGTTCCAGATCGAGCAGGTGTTCCTCCATCTACAGCTGTGAGTATTAAATTATGATTCTCCTTCTTTTCACGATCTAATGTCTTTATTAGAATCAAATCAGCGAATTTTGAGCCATCTCTTCCTGTTTGTATTTCGATGTTAAAATATTCACTTTCACTTAAATAATACGTTTTCACGGAATTTGTTCCAACGTCAGGATCCACCGCATTACTAAGTGAAAACCTTTCTCCCTTTGGTGTCGCTTCGGATATATCTAGATGAATGGCGTCTCTCCGAAAATGCGGGGCGTTGTCGTTCATATCTAACACTTCTAGCTCTATGTTGAATATCCGTAATGGGTTTTCAAGCGTTATTTCGAGTCTTAGATAACACGAGGAAGACGACTTTGTATTGCAAATATGCTCCCTGTCAATCTTCTCAACGATATACAGCTCGCCAGTCTCTTTGTTCACGTCCAAATATTTTTTGTTAGCGATTATGTCAAGGCGCATCTTTCTCTTTGTTAGAGTCGTTACGTCGAGGCCGAGATCGGTAGCGAGGTTTGCCACAACTGTCCCTTCTTTCATCTCTTCAGGCAAGGTATAATGTGTAACTGCGCTTGATATTTTGCGAACGATTAAGAAAACAATAAAGAGCAGCACGTACCTGTGCATATAGCCCTTTGTTAAAACCGGACTCATTTTAAAATTCAAGATGACAGTAATTCAAACGGAGAAAGTCAGGCTATCAGCGACAGTGAAAATACTCCTCTGCCATCAGTCCGAAGCCTTTAAAACGTGTTAAATCCAGGCAAAAAAAAGACGTTTCAGCACCACGGAGCTGTCCAGTCTCTGCATGCACACGCTCCGACAACTGGTACCTCCTGAATGACGTTCATCAGCCGAACTTTAAGAAAGAAAACAGCGCCACCATATAGTAATCCCAACTATGTGCTGAAATTGAAAGTTGAAAAAAAATAATATTACTTTTTATCTTATAAAAAGATATTGGAGGCAAAGTCTACCTCAAAATATTCTTCAAATATTGTGATTGTTTCTTTTATTAGGCAGACCCTCAACTTTACTTGCAGAAATGTGAAATCTAAATAACATTTTCAATGTGGCTTATAGTTTCTATCCATCCATCCATCCATCCATCCATCCATCCATCCATCCATCCATCCATCCATCCGTCCATCCATCCATCCAGTATTCCCCTTTGATTCCACGTATATGATTGCAAGGGCTTGTCTGGCAGTCATTAGTCAAGTTGCTGGGTAATTCCTGAACAACTTGCAATTTAATCCTAATAATCTTTCATAGACGTGAATGAAATTCATATTGCTTGGTGAAATATTAATTGCCTTTCCACCAAAAGAAATATTAATATTGGATAGACACAAAATCATGAATTATTTCTGTTCCTAATATTTTGTTATTGGTATTAGCGATAAGATTGATTTTTGTTGCTGATGATAGTAGTCATACAGAATTAGCACTTAAACTGAGTATTATTTTAATTTTAAAAGTTTAGTTTATTTAATGTTCCTTAGCATTTTACCAAGATACTATTATTCATCCTTGGTAAGCATCTGCAGTAAATATGGTTTGGATGTTAGTATGGGTTTATTTATGAAACTAATTTGTAAAATGCTTCATTACAAATGTTATCATACCATACGTCCTGCATTTCTATTTCTGATTTGAAATTCTTAAGAAGCATAGGGTGATTCAAAATCTAAGGTTCTGTTGAAAAACAAAGAAAATAATGTGAATAAGACTGAATTACCTGAAACAAAATATAGGGACTACAATTTTTTTATGGATTGTGTTTTACAGTTCCTGTTATATGAAAAATAAATATGACTATAAAGGGACAGATTTCAAAGAAATAAAAGAACACTATGCAACAATATGATCTTGAACAAAATTATACTGCAGTCAAATTCAATGTGTCAATGTGAAAGACAAGCAATAGAGAAAATTTTATCTTCCTGACAATTTATGAAATTCCTACCTGCAGAGTGGAAGCAGCTGAGTCACTAGTCTCTGACAGTCCTGTCCCTCTCGGGATGCTGGACACGATGTATCTGGAGCCCTTTGGTACAGGCTGTCTGACCACCAGCTTTCCTTTCCTGGTCTCTGCTAGAAACAGACTGTACCAGAAGGCATCGTTGGACACCAGAGT
>NW_006800531.1:68165-71163 GCF_000485575.1 Poecilia formosa
TGTTCTCTGGAATATGAAGATCAACCTGCCCATTATCACCTGAGTCTTTATCACTGACACTAACTACAGCTATCACTGTGTCTAACTCTATGTTCTCACTGACTGGACTCTGAAAGGATTTAATAGATATTGCTGGGTGGTTGTCATTCATGTCTTCAACTAGGATCTTTATGGTACATTGTCCTGATAAACTGTTGGCTCCTTTATCTGTTGCTATGACTTCCATGTCATAAATATTAAAATCCTCATAGTTTAACATTCCTTTAACAGTAATTTCTCCTGTGGCTGGATTAAGATTAAATGTTTCTTGTGTTTTCTCTGATGTATATAAACTATATGAGTATGTAATTTCCGAGTTTGATCCCTCATCTAAATCAGTTGCATTAAGATTAATAACATGGCTTCCAATTGGAGAATTTTCTAGCATTGTAACTGTTAGACTAGCTTTATGAAACATGGGAGCATTGTCATTGGTGTCCAACACACGAACAATAACACTAGCGGTGCCAGATCGAGCAGGTGTTCCTCCATCTATAGCCGTAAGTATTAGATTATGAACAGCTTGCTTCTCGCGATCTAAGGTTTTTTTCAAAATTAAATCTGCAAATTTGGACCCTTCTCTTCCACTCTGAACCTCGATACTGAAATATTCACTTTCGCTCAGTTGATATGTTTTTAGTGCATTAGTACCAACGTCACGATCAACGGCATTGCTTAAAGAAAATCTCTCCCCTTTTTGTGTCGCTTCCGATATATCTAAATGTATGACGTCTCTTCGAAATTGTGGGGCGTTGTCATTCATGTCCACAATTTCTACTTCGATGTTAAAAATACGCACTGGGTTGTCCAATGTGACTTCCAGTCTAAGGTAACAAGAGGATGATGTCTTTGTGGTGCAAATGTGTTCTCTGTCAATCTTTTCCAGAACATACAGATCACCAGTCTCTTTGTTCACATCCAGATATTTCTTGTTCGCGATTATGTCAACTCTCATCTTTCTCTTTGTTAGCGTTGTAATGTCCAGTCCGAGATCTGCTGCGAGGTTAGCGACCACTGATCCTTCTTTCATCTCTTCGGAAATAGAATAATGTGTTACCGAGGTTGATGCGTCGCGAACGGAGGTAAAAAGAAGAAAAAGTGCCACGTACCTCCGCAGTGACGTCTTTGTTACAAGAGCCATTTTTGCTATAGATTGAAAACACTTCAGATGATAAAACAGAAGTTTCCGGTGATCATGATCGTGTTACCCACATCTATGAAATGAAAATTTCCAAAATATTTCTGATCGAGTCAAAATGCAAAAACAAATGTGACTACATTTTCTGCTTAGCGTCCTTGCACCACAGAGTTCCACAGTCTTTACACAATGACGATCAAATCATAAAGGCCCACCCCCGATGACGTTTACAGGCTTTGATATTAACTGCCAAATAGCGCCACCATTAAGATAAGAAATAAAAGTTGTGAAATACGAGCCCAAGAAAATACGGTAAATAAGGTGTTAATCAAATATGAAATATAGATGCAAGTTAGTAAAATATAACACGTTAGAACACTGTCGTGTTTGACAAAGTGTTATTGTTCATTTTCTGAATTTTGTCTTTTTAAATGCATTTTTAATTGTTTCGATTAAACAATTAGTTTCAGAAGCTCCGAATTGCTATTATCTCAAATTAAAATAAAAACATGTTAAGCAACGGCTAAAAATCTATATGCCGTATTTAGATTATGTAAATAGAGTTTTAAATATTTGTTGTACATAAATAACATTCAATAGTTGATAACTGCAGAAGACACTTCTTCTTAAGAGCTGACGGAACGATGGGCCAAGCTGCAAGTGACTCTTCGATAACATAAGAGTTCAATAATTAAATTGATTTATGAAAAAATATAAACGTAAGAATTATGGCATCACGGTCTAGCGGTAAAGAAGTACATTTAAGACTTGCAATGTGTTTTACTTTATAAAACACGTAAAAAGAAAAATTAGCAAAATATTGAACTTCAGAAAATGCTTGTTAGGTTTTAAAAATTGAGATCATAGGAAAAGCAATTTAGCTAAAATATTTAAGATGTAATATGTAATAGAACAAAATCTTCCGTAAATGAAACTATTAACTAAAATTGTAATGTTTTTCAGAGAAGTTGTACATTTATGTTGTGTAGTTAGATCATTGAGAAATAATTATAGATATCATCACACAAAACATGTGGTAGACAAAAATCAGAACTATGGTTTAAATATATGAAATATAAAAGAAAAAGCTCAAAAATGAAATAAAGTAAGGTATACATAAATATTAGTTCAAAAGGAATTGTATTTCATTGTCTGTAAAATAAGTAAAATCTTGGAGCTACTGAAAATTTTTTTTAGAAAATGTAAATTCCTGTTTTTAGTAGGTATGCATAGAAAAAAATGTGTGCATGACTACAAAAAAAATCTACAACTGAAAAAAGTTCATTTGTAGATTTAAAACCGAAGGCATATATATCATTTATGTTCCTACCTGCAGAGTGGAAGCAGCTGAGTCACTAGTCTCTGACAGTCCTGTCCCTCTCGGGATGCTGGACACGATGTATCTGGAGCCCTTTGGCACAGGCTGTCTGACCACCAGCTTTCCTTTCCTGGTCTCTGCTAGAAACAGACTGTACCAGTAGGCATCGTTGGACACCAGAGTGGAGTCTGCGATGGTGGAGTTCCTCTCACTGATCACACTGTTCCTGCTGGGGGGAGCAGTTTTGCTAGGCTTGGATTTCTGACACTTCAGCACGATGGTGACCAGTATGGTGATGAGCAGGAGAAATGACACCGAGGCCAGACCGATGACCAGATACAGGTTGATGTCTGAAAAGATGTCGTATTCCAGAGGCATCTCAGTCATGTCAGAGTAGGCCTTAACATCAGTCTCCACTGTCAGCAGCTTGATGGTGACTGTAGCAGAGAGAGCAGGCTCCCCGTTGTCCTTGGCAACAACAACCAGTCTGTGGTGGCGTGAGT
>NW_006800531.1:72005-74333 GCF_000485575.1 Poecilia formosa
ATCTTTATGGTACATTGTCCTGATAAACTGTTGGCTCCTTTATCTGTAGCTATGACTTCCATGTCATAAATCCTAAAATCCTCATAGTTCAACATTCCTTTAACAGTAATTTCACCTGTCGTTGGATTCAAATTAAATGTTTCTTGTGTTTTCTCTGATGTATATAAACTGTATGAGTATGAAATATCAGAATTTGATCCTTCGTCCAAATCTGTTGCATTGAGGTGAATAATTACGCTTCCAATGGGAGAATTTTCCATTACTGGGATATTGTATGCTGCTTTATCAAATGCAGGCGCATTGTCGTTTGTATCTAAAACATGAACAACAATGCTAACAGTACCTGATCGAGCCGGTGTTCCTCCATCCACAGCTGTTAGTATTAGGTTATGAAGTCCCTGCCTCTCTCGATCTAACGTCTTTTTTAGGATCAAATCAGCGAATTTTGATCCGTCTCTTCCCGTTTGAACCTCGATATTAAAATATTCACTTTCACTCAAATGATATGTTTTTAGTGAATTTGTTCCAACATCTTGGTCCACCGCATTGCTGAGAGAAAACCGCTCACCCTTCGGTGTTGCTTCGGATATATCTAAATGAATGGCGTCTCTTCGAAATTGCGGGGCGTTGTCGTTCATATCTAACACTTCTAACTCTATGTTAAATATCCGTAATGGGTTTTCCAGCGTTACTTCAAGTTTAAGATAACAAGAAGATCTCTTATAGCAAATATGTTCCCTGTCGATCTTCTCGACAATGTACAGCTCACCAGTCTCTTTGTTCACATCCAGATATTTTTTGTTAGTGATGATGTCAAGGCGCATCTTTCTCTTTGTCAATGTTTTAACGTCCAGACCAAGATCAGTCGCGAGGTTGGCGACTACTGATCCCTCTTTCATTTCCTCTGGTATGGAATAATGAGTCACTGAGCTTGATATTTCACAAAACACGGAAAAAAGAATCACGAGCAGCACGTACCTCTCCAATGATTTCTTTGTTAAAGCGGGATCCATTGTCACCTTCAGAATATCAACGTTTAAATTAAGAAGTAGCTCACGTTTTTCTGCGATGCTTGATTTATGTTTTCGCAACGCTTCGATTCAAAAGTCTGATGGATATTCTAAAAGGAAATAAGTCAAGTTAATATGAACTCCATTCTCGTAATGGTGTTTCAGCACCATGGAGCTGTCCAGTCTGTAGGAAAACGTTCCGGTAACAGCGACCTCTTATAATGACGTTTTGCACCCGTATTTCAAAAAACAAAACAGCGCCTCCATTCTGGCGTATAAAATTCAATTTGTGAAAATATTAATGTTTTTTTAAAGTAATGTCATTGCATACTTGAAAATAAAATTGTCCTAAATATTTTACATTTCTAATGTAAAAATAATTTCCATTAGTTTTCAGTGCTGTGAAATTTGAACTACAGGTAATTTTATGAAGGACATATTATTATTATTATTATTATTATTATTATTATTATTATTATTATTGCAGAATTAAATAATTTTTAAAGTGTGTTTCAATAAGAAGTGTAGTGAGGATAGTAAAGTTAAGTTGTCACACTAATGTTTATTTTTTGATTGTTTTTTAAATATCTCTGAATATCAATTGTTACATATTAATGTCAAGGTTAAATATATCTATAAATGTTTAAACCAAATATGTTAGAATATGCTTTAGAGTTGAAGCATACACTTCACATTTTTTTAACTTGCTTGTCGTCATGTGTTGATTGAATATGTTCTCAGTTGAATAATTTACAAAGCCAACACTGCAATAATAACTTTTCGTAGTTTTACTTTTTTTGATGTATTAAAAGTTATGATTCCTTTTTTTTGTTGAAAGAAACAAAACATTACTGTGAAAAAGCATTCAGGACTTAAAAATTGACAACTCTGCATGAAGCCAAGTTTCCTTCATTGCACAAAATGTAGCTCAAAACAAATATTTTCAAAAGTCAAAGTCAGTGTCTTCATTATGTATAGAATGGTTGTCTAACTACCATATGATGTCAGAAAAATATACATTGGATGCCACAAAACTGAAAGGAAAAATGAATTATTGTTGTCTGCACACCTACCTGCAGAGTGGAAGCAGCTGAGTCACTAGTCTCTGACAGTCCTGTCCCTCTCGGGATGCTGGACACGATGTATCTGGAGCCCTTTGGCACAGGCTGTCTCACCACCAGCTTTCCTTTCCTGGTCTCTGCTAGAAACAGACTGTACCAGTAGGCATCGTTGGACTCCAGAGTGGAGTCTGCGATGGTGGAGTTCCTCTCACTGATCACACTGTTCCTGCTGGGAGGAGCGGTTTTGCTGGGCTTGG
>NW_006800531.1:75343-76900 GCF_000485575.1 Poecilia formosa
CTCTGAAAGGATTTAATAGATAGTTCTGGGTGGTTGTCATTAATGTCTTCAACTAGAATCTTTATGGTACATTGTCCTGATAAACTGTTGGCTCCTTTATCTGTAGCTATGACTTCCATGTCATAAATATTAAAATCCTCATAGTTCAACATTCCTTTTACAGTAATTTCACCTGTCATTGGATTCAAATTAAATGTTTCTTGTGTTTTCTCTGATGTATATAAACTGTATGAGTATGAAATATCAGAATTTGATCCTTCGTCTAAATCTGTTGCGTTGAGACGAATAACAAGACTTCCAATTGGAGAATTTTCTATTATTTTTATGTCGTACACTGTCTTTTCGAATGTAGGTGCATTATCATTGGTGTCTAATACGCGAACGATAACACTGGCAGTACCTGATCGAGCAGGTGTTCCGTCATCTACAGCTGTGAGTATTAAATTATGAACAGCCTGCTTCTCCCGGTCTAAAGTCTTTTTTAAAATTAGGTCTGCAAATTTTGAACCGTCTCTTCCCGGCTGAACTTCTATGTTGAAGTATTCACTTTTACTTAAATGATACGTCTTAACAGAATTCAAGCCGACATCGGGATCAACGGCATTACTGAGAGAAAACCTTTCTCCCCTTGGAGCTGCCTCGGATATGTCCAAATTGATGACATCTCTTCGAAATCGTGGGGCGTTGTCGTTTATATCCAGGATTTCAACTTCAATGTTAAAAATCCTTACTGGATTATCCAGTATCACTTCGAGTTTGAGGAAACAAGACGATTTTGTGTTGCATAATTGTTCCCTGTCAATCTTCTCAACGATGTACAGCTCGCCAGTCTCTTTGTTCACATCTAGGTATTTTTTATTTGCGATGATGTCAACTCGCATCTTCCTTTGCTTCAGTGTTTTGACGTCCAGGCTGAGGTCTGTCGCAAGGTTGGCAATAACCGATCCTGCTTTCATTTCTTCTGGTATAGAATAATGACTGACCGAAGTCAACGAATGATGAATAAAAAAACAAAGAACGGCGAAGAGCACGTACCTCTTGTGTAGTCCCATTGTTACGACACCTCCCTTATTGCGTGCGATTTAAGAAATAAATGCGCCTCCGTGGGTTTTCAATGACGATGTTAAAAATGTGAGGTGAGATTCTTGCTCAATTATTCCTCAAATCATCTTTCTTTGATTACGATCCGAAGATTGCAGACTGTTCTTGAAATAGAGTTGGGTTTTAGCAGCTTGACGCTCTCGTTTCTTCCTCTGTACGTCATCCCACTGGCAGAGCCTGACTCTCATACCATATGTGGAATGGATTATTTTCCAGCAAACAGCGCCACTAAGATTCTTACCGAAATTTTCAGCCATGGATGCTTACAGTTTTAAAATGTAAATGGGATGATCCCATGAAACGAATGCGGTATAAATCATGGTTTAACATAAGCCATACATTAGACCTCAAATATTTCACAAAATACATTTAATTAAACTGCACTGTAATGATATACACATTAAAGAAAATGTAGTATCAATACTCACCTGCAGAGTAGAAGCAGCTGAGTCACTA
>NW_006800531.1:77305-104390 GCF_000485575.1 Poecilia formosa
AACTGAACATCCTCATAGTCCTGATCTCTCCGTTATATTGGTCCAAGCTGAATAAGGAAGCATCAGTCACCTGGAGAAACTGGTAGGTAATCCGAGAGTTGTGCACAGAGTCTGTGTCTAAGGCGATCACTTTAGCCACCAGGGATCCTTTATCAGTGGATCTGGGGATCTTCTCCTCCACCACTGAGCCGTGAGCGCGCCAAGGAGAGACAATAACTGGAGCGTTGTCATTTTGGTCAACAATGATGATGTGGACGGTCACATTACTGCTGAGAGGAGGAGAACCAGAGTCTCTGGCCTCGATGTGGAAAAGAAACTCCTTCTCAATCTCATAGTCAAAAGTTTTCAGTGCATAAAGATTCCCGTTCTCTGGATTGATGGAGAACAGCATAGACATGGAGGTGTTGGCAATCTCCTTCTCTATGATGAAATAAACTAGATACTGGTTTTCATGGAGGTCAGGATCAAATGCAGTGAGTGAGCTGAGCAAGGAGCCAGGTGCGTTATTCTCCATCACACGTATGGTATAAAATGACTGGGGAAATTGTGGCGCATTATCATTAACATCCAGCAGGTGCACGGTTATTGTTTCATTGTCAGATAGGGGAGGTTTTCCTGTATCTCTAGCAATTAGTGTTATGTCGTATTCAGGTACTTTTTCTCGATCTAACGGCTCAGACACTATCAGGTTATAATGTGTGGGTCTGTCTGATGATTTGTTAAGAATAAACGGCATGGCCTCGTGTATGGATATGTTTATTTTTCCGTTATCACCTGTGTCTCGGTCACTTACGCCCACCAGGGCAATAACAGTTCCCACAGGTACATTCTCAGGTACTGTGTTTTTCACAGACTGTACAGTAATTTCAGGAAAATTGTCATTCATATCTGTCACATCAACCATTATTTTGCACTGCCCCAGCAGAGGGTGTGCTCCTTTGTCTTTTGCTTCAATGTGCATCTCATAAAATTTCATATCTTCGTAATCTATCGTTCCTTTTACAGTTATCTCTCCTGTATTGGGATTCAGTGTGAAGACGTCCTGCGTTTTTTCAGACGTGTAAAGAGTGAAAGAGTACACAATCTCTGAATTACTCCCCTCGTCAAGATCAGTAGCGTTAAGATTAACGACCAGAGTTCCTATCGGAGTATTTTCTGCCATGTTTATTGTATACGTCTGCTTGTCAAACTGAGGAGGGTTATCGTTTGTGTCTTGTACTCTGACGATAATGTTGGCAGTACCTGAACGCACAGGGACACCTCCGTCCACAGCGGTCAAGATTAATTTATGCACAGCTTTCTCCTCTCTGTCTAACGATTTCGTTAATACCAAATCTACATATTGAGTTCCGTCACTGCCAGTCTGAATTTCTATGGTAAAATGGTCACTGGTGCTAAGTTTGTATGTTTTAATCGTATTTATGCCAACATCTGGATCTACAGCATTGGGCAGTGAGAATCTCTCCCCCGGCGTAGCGGATTCTGAAACGTCCAGCTCTACTCTGTCTCTTCGAAAATGTGGAGCGTTGTCATTTATGTCTGTTATTCCGAGCTCAATGTTGAAGATGCGCAGCGGGGTCTCGATGATGAAATCAAGCTTTAAAAAGCAAGATGTTGGCTTCGCTGGGCAAAGATATTCCCTGTCTATTCTTTCCACGATGTAAAGCTCCCCAGTCTTTTTGTTAAAGTCTAGATATTTTTTGTTTGTGAAGATATCGAGTTTTACCTCTCGTTGTGCCAAACCGCCGAGCTCAAGTCCCAAATCCGCAGCAAGATTAGCCACAACAGAACCCCTCTCCATCTCCTCGGCAATGGAGTACCGTGTCACAGACAAAGCGCCGGGCCACAGTGCAGCCAAGACAAAGACAGAGGCCCAATATGCCATCCTTTCTTCAAAAGGAGGTAAAAAAATAAAAAATAAATTACTGTTAATTTGTTGATTTTAAAATTTTGCGGAAATCCTCATATAAACACAAGGGGAAAAAAATAATGGGGGCATGCAGGTGTAGTTAAATCATAAAAGCATCCAGAGAGGACTGGGTTCGATACATCCAGTGCAAATAGGTGTGTCTTGATTTCAAGAAAGAAGACGGCTTTTTTTTTTTTTTTTTTTTTTTGCTGTAGTGTTCAACAGTGACACCATGTGCCCAACGCTCCTCAAACTGTAGGGATCATTTTCCAAATCTTCTGTATGTTTTAGAAGAATGATTCATTCTTCTACAACATACACATGTGTTTGATCTTTCCTGGGTGCACAATTGTCCATGACTCCTGTGGACAATTGTGTTTCCACGGGGAAACTGTGGCGCGTTATTATTAACATACAGCAGGTACCCGGTTTGTTGTGCTAAATAGCTAAAAAACTATGTTTTTGAAATACTTCAACAAAAAAAACAAAAAAAACAAATGAGTGGCACTTGCAGAGTCTGCTCCTTGAATCATCTCTCAATTTTATTTTATTTTATTTTATTTTATTTCATTTTATTTTATTTTGGCAAATGACAGTAGCTTTAGAGAAAATCCAGACTAATTAAGATATAGTTCATTTCACCAAAAAGATGGATAAAAGGACATCAACCGTCAGGTTTCAAGCTTTACGTCATTATATGACATGACAATATGCTAATGTTTTGAACGGTTCTCCTTACACTTTAATTACAAAAGATAGTATATAGTGAATGTGAATTTAGTTTAAAATGTTTTGATGTTGAACTATGAAAATGAATTGTTTTTTTTTTTGTTTTTTTTTTAACTTGTGTACAAGAGTTTATGTAGTTTTTCTCAGTTTCCAGATTATTGGCTGAGGTATAGGGATGTTTTTAACTTGTTTATAGCATTGTTTAAAAGATTATAAAGGGTTTTTCGAAAGCATCTTGCTATCAAAATATAACAAGAAAACGTACATGGGTATTAGATTATCCAGTCGTTATTTTTGGCGCTTTCATCCTTTACCCTCACCAAATACAACTGGTAGCTTGTGATGAATTGCTTTGTCTGTTTTGCAGTCTTGAAATTATTCAAACATAATACAGTTAATCGTTGACGGTCAGATTATTTCCATATTATTACCAATGTTTTTGTAGCAAAACAGTAGAAACACTTTCACGTGATGAATATGTTTCTGTTTTTTTCTTCTTCTTCTTCTGTAGGGCTAAAGAATGTTGTCCTGTGAATCAAAAATATTTTAAACTTGAAGTTTTATCAGCCAGTTTTGTTTTGTTGACCTAGTCTGCTCTTGAACATTATTTAAATATATACAACGCATTTTCTATTTTAAAAATGACATAAAGCACATAAAGTAGAATGCTTCAATAAAGCCAAACTGTAATTAATCTTTTCCTTGTAGACACAATCCACTAACTCCCTAAAATTACTTCATAGCAGGCTATTTAGGTTCACTTTCAGGTTGCTATAAGGTCTCTATAATTCACATTTAATATTTACTTATTAAGGAGTTAATACTAAATGTGACCTTAAGTAACCCAGAACACAGTAATAACTTGTTTATGAAGTATATGAATCACATCACAGTGGTCAGGAAAGTACAAAATTGCTCACAGTATTCCCTCCCTTAACTACTTTAGTCAGTTCCAGGCTTTTAAAGCTTAATTTTCTGTAATAAGTGATACCCTACTACCCCACAGTAGACTGCTGATATTACTTCAAGAATACAATACAATCAGTGCAATATAAATCAATCTTGAGGCTTAATATTGATAAACATTAAGGGTTACAATTGAACAGCCATGTTAATTTTGGTTCCTTTCTGATGCAAATCTTTGTCATTTTTTAACACGATTTTACTGTTACTTATTAGCCAAAGTTTGTTAGATTTGAATGCAAACTGTAGAAATGACTAAAGTACAATTGCGATGACAAGTGATAGTAAAACAGATGAAAGTTTTAGATTAGCATCCAAACTCATCTTGTTTTAATCCTGCTATTTTTTTCTGGCTCATATTTGTCTGTATCTTTTATAAAACAGAGTTATAATATTATATCACTGGATTTTCCTAAAAGATTCTTACTCAATGATGCCATCTGCTGGAGTAACAAGATCCCATTGTAGCGCAAAACAATTCTTTCAAAATCTGTATTTAATACATTTAATGTCATGACAATGAATCAAGTCATGATAATAAATCAAGGCGGTTTTTGTTGTAAATAGTGAAGGTTTATGGAGACAATTGTATAAACTGAAAATCCTTAAAGATAAGAAAACTTTTTGCTTTAATCTAAAAAATCTGCTGTGTTTGAAAAGAATAGTTTACATTTTCACAATATTATCTGTTTCATTCAGCAACATACTTCTATGCTATTTATTTTTAACCTGAGTAGGATTTGATTTGAGTTGTAAGTTTTAAAGCCACACGATCTTTTTCAGTAGTGGAATAAATCACCTTTACACTGAGATAACCAATAGTACTGAACTTGACAAAGAGACCAAAATATAAACTCTGCCACTACCACAGCCAGTATCAGTAATTATTATTTGGTTTGTATTGATTTTGTGGTTGTTATTATTATCATTGCTTTAGATGACAAATATAGAAATATAACGTGTTTTCATTTTAATGGCACACTGATATAAAAAAATCTAACAATTTTCCTTATCCTTTTAAAGACAAACTACTTGAGCCCCAGGATACCCGTTTAGGTTTAGTTTCATTTATACTATTTACACGTTAAAACGTGTTACTTTAAACACATTTAGGTAAAAGATATAAGTCGCATACATTTAAGATGTAGAAGTTTTTCGAGCGTTTTGGATACATTTCTTTTTTTTTTTAATTAAGTTTATATAATATGAATTGTATCTAATTCTTATAAGGGATGTCTTCAAATCAGTGGACATTAAGCACAGTGTTCATCCGCCCTCTGGTGGAGGCATGCATAAATTGCAGTTGGATACTAGAGGACAAATGTCACTGATGCTTCAGTACCCTGCAAAAGGACAGCTCCCAGTTCAAATAACCAGGATTGTTCAGAAATGCGACAGGCTTCCTCTGTTTGATCTGAATATGCTTTGAATATGCTTTATAACTATTACTTTGAGTATTGCATTTAATCACAGTTTTATAACCAAAGAGTGTGTAATCATTTTGTATTTTGGTATTTGAGACTCTTGACTGAAATCCATCATTTCAGTCGAGAAATATGTTTTCCACTTTGTAACTTTAAAGTTGCAACAAGTTAAAAAAAAATCTCCCAAATTGCTGGTTAAAAAGTGAAGCACTGCTCATTGCTCCTCTGAAAATAAATAGGAGCTGACCTAAATATGGCTTCCCCTTTAGACATCCCAGTGGATCACCTTACAGCAGAGAAGGTTAGCAGGCTCCCTCCATGCTCTCCATGGACACTGGTTTCCTTATTAACAAAATTATTTTCAATCCGAGCCACAGGGCGACCTAATTTCACTGCTCATTTCTGGCCACTGGCCCACTCTCATCTGTTGCTGGTGGGAGCTAATACCCTGACAACTACGATGCAAAAGGGCAGAGAGAGAGAAGGAAGCCATAGGCCCCTGTAGCTTTTTTTTATTCAGGTGTGGCATTTGGAGTTGATCCTTGTGCCTCCCCTGACACTTGTATTCGTGTTCGTGGTCTTAATTAAAGTGATATTTCGAGGGAGAAGGTTCTGTTTGTTCAGTTAATGAACCCCAGTATTCTCTGCGGGCAAATGGAAATGCAAGTGCTCCAATTAGCATATGTTAGCATTTTACTATGTTTATTCCTCACTGCAGAAAACAGCTTACCAGGGCGAAAAGCTTTCCAGCATTGTAGGAGCGGCTGCAGAACTTTTTCACCCCAAAAATAATTGACTGAGGCTAATTAAATTCGATCTGTGGGACCAGCGTCTAAGTGATTTATCTGTGCAAGTTTTGTTCTGAGTTTAACTTTTACTTCCTAAAAAAAACAATGAGGAAAGACAAAGTGAAAAAAATACTTTAATTTCATAAATGTGTACAGTACATGTGTAGGGGGGAAATAGCCCCTTGTTAAAGTAGCTTGCATCTTAGTGCAGCTTGCATATACATTTACATAATATTTGTCATATTTACACAAGCTTTGCTAGCAAATAAAGATACAAAAAAGGAAAAACAAAAGATGTGCAAAATTGTGGTCCACCTTTGCTTTTTGAATGGAATTGAGCTGCAATTTGATTGTCTAAATAATAATGATGATCAAAATAACTGCAGTAAAGATAATATAACAGGTAGACACATTGACAGTGTTGCAGTGGTAAGTCAGATAAAGAGCCATGAGATTTCTCCAAAAGAGAATGTCCATTAAATACTAATATTCACCTGTGGTTTTCTCATCATCTTTGTTTTCAAACCACTTAAAAAACGCCAAAATATTGTTGCGCTTATTTTTCTCTGTTTCTTCATCAATTAGGTCAACAACTGGCGCCTCAGTCGTTGTACAGATCATTATTTATCACTGCAGCTTCCCCTTGCGGAGACATCTGAAGACGCCGTTTCTTGCCAAACGTGGAGAAAGAATTGTGGACGTCCAGTTCACTTCGCTGTGCTGTTGGCCGCAGGGTGCAGAAGCCCGATGGAGTTCCGGGAATGTACACGTTGTGGTGATAGTCGGGCGGTGGGTGTGGATGTGGATGTGGGTGTGGATGTGAGGGAATCGATGGCTGCTGTTGCTGCTGCTGCTGTGGAGGAGGCGTGCATCGAGGAGTCCAGGGCCGAGAAGGAACCCCTCCAGGTGATGGAGACATTTTATAGTCTGCAGAAGGAGGCCAAGCGAAGAGAAACAACTGCTTATTATGCATAACTAACATTAATATGACAGAGCTATTTTCATTTATACCAGTGTCATGCATATCTTGGTTTTGTTCTCCAAAAAAAGAACTCAAGAAAAAGAATAAAGTTTAACTACAGGATCAAACTGAACATTAATGATGCTTAACATAAACCTGGTGTATTTGGCAAGAAAGCAGGGAAATGTGTCAACTTTACATGGGAAGAGAGACATTTGTCATTAACTTTAAATGGAAGAGTATACTGGCTCATTAAAGGCCACTTCAGTCCCAACATATCTAGACTCTTACCTTTCATGCCCTTCATTTGAGTTCCCCAAGTCCAGTATTGTCCAGGTGCCATTGAAGTGACGTAGTTCTCTGGGTCTGCATGCATTGCCTTACGCATGAGAGTGCCATCCATATTGATAGAGTTGTAACTATGAAAAAAGTCACATTCATGCAAAAGTTTTAAAAAATGGTTTAAAAGGTGTGTTTTGTTTTTTTTGTTTGTTTTCTTTTTATAAACATTCACAATTCAGAAAATGTACTTAATGAATGTAAGGAAATATAACACTGTTTAGCATACCAGCTACTTAAGCCACAACGATACCTTTTGATGGAAGAATTCTGGGTCTTTGTGAGAGTCCAGTCTGTGTTTGGCTGCTTCAGCTGCAAGGACAAAGATATGTCAACACTTCATCAAAGTTTGACTGCAATAAATTTCTGCAACTTCGTTAAGAACGTCTATTTTCACAAGCCTTTTCATAATCCGTCTTCCTAAAAGCAGGGCCTTCTGTCCACCCTCATAAATCATAGAGGTCATTGGAAAAAGGACTGGAGCATTCTATTGTGTCTGACTTGAAATGGTGGATTATTTCACATGGAATCTGACTGCCGCCTTGTGGATCTAGGTAAAAGCACACTTTTTTTCTTTTTTTTTCCTTTTCCTTTTTTTCGAGGCGCTTTCGGCAATGGCCAAGTTTCACTTTTATCCTCTATTGTGGAGCGGAAAACTGGAAGCTAAAGGAAAGCAACCACGGGTCTATTCCGGACTTGGAGTTCATATTATGCATTCAACGCTTGATTAGTCCATCTAAAGTTGTTAACAAGGGGAGTGCGACGTAAGCGTATTATTAAAATCGGCATTCAAAATAGTCTCCTCGCCAACTGCGCATAAAACCAATTAGAACCCCACACGGATGAAACGAAACATGATTTTAATCTTCAAAGGAAAGCGTACCCGGGAAAAAATTAAGAAAATTACACACGTCATTGTTTTGTGGATTTTATGCATCGTTTTTTCATTAATATTTTCCTGATGCTCCTCGAGCAAGGTTTTTAATTAAAAGTCTCTCGGAGAGCCTTGAAAAGTTTGCCGCCCTCGCTGATTCAAGTGCACAACTCTGCACGCGTATACGGCGCAGTTTGGAGCGCACGTTCGCTCACCCCACCTGTCCTGTCTGCTTACCACGCTTGGACGTGTATTTAATCTTCCTTTTCACCTCCAATCCATCAACTCAAGTGCGCTTGTGCAATCGCTTTATGCAACGCTCAAGTAGTTTCTTTGTGATTTGTCTTTTTTTTTTCTTTCTTCTTTTCCCCCACTTTGTCATCGACGACCTTACGTAGGACTCGTCTGAGCTCACGAGCTGGGACTCTGGGTGAATTACTGGAACCAATTAGCGAGAGGAAGGGCACTTTCTCCAGAAGGTCCATAGCTGCGGGCGGAACAATCAGCGTGACCTCAAAATCCCTCTCGTGGCCAGAGGTGTTTGTGCCGGTGACATTTCTCCCCTCCCCTCTTCTGCCTGGTGGAGCTTAGTGCGAGCACTCTGACTCTTTGTGCCTTTAGGATTTTTTTTCAGGAAATCGGGATGACAAAAAAAAAAAAAATCAGCATTAGGCACACGTTTATGCTCTGATGCCCCGTCTGTTAGGATTAGAAAACACCGGTCTGCACATCCTTTTGCCGTAAATGCCCTCTCTCCTTGTCTCCTTCACTCCCTCTTCTTCGATTACACCCTTCCCCTCTCTCTCCTCCCACCCTCGATCGGCGTATCCTCCCCCCCCACCCCCATACAAAGGACAACATCGGGCCGATCTACAGGCAGTCCACGTCTCAGTCCGGCCATGTCCTTGCACTCCCTCCTTCCCCCACCCTCTCCACCTTCCATCCCTTTCTCCTTGTACCCCCCCGCGCCCCCCTCCTCACACACACACACACACACACACACACACACACACACACACACACACAACCTTCCCTTCTGCGATGTCCTACTCTGTCTTTCCGAAACCGCCTATTTGCCATTTCTCATCAATAATTGACACCCCCGCCCCTCTGCGAATACGCCACATTGTTGATAGTGCAGCCCGGTTGTTGCTTTTGCCCTTGAGGCATAGTTAGTGGGGTTATATGTCCCATATTGTTAGCACGAGAGCGAGAAGGCATCAGGGAAAGCCAACGATAGCTGCATGTAACCAAACTAATGCCTTTAACCTTGAATTTGTGCTCACACTCAGGTGCTGGAAGCAGGTGCGCGTGCAGCCTCTCATTCCCTGACAATTACTGGCAGAGACACCCAGCGATTATTCACACAAGTCACATCAATTCCTTTTTTAGTTCGTGTGTTATAACAAAAGCACTACAATTATTATTAAGACTGAAAGCGGAGCCAGCTTTAAATGCCACCCCCCACCCCTCTCCTCCCGGCCCCCACCTCTTCTGTACTGTAAGTGACATCTCACTTCATCCTAAGTCACGGTCAGCGCGCAGCGTACGCTCCACGCAAGATGGGGCTTTACACTTTCATTAACTTGTCAATTAAAATGTAATTTCGCGTCATGTCATTTTATTCCGCGAAGGAAAAACATTACCACGGATTTCAAAATGGAGATAAATTAGCTTCTCGTCTTTTTAAAAAAATGTTCCTAAGTCATAGTGAAAACAAAATCATTTCAAATATATAAATATATTTTAATTTTATTTCATTTTATTGTTGTTTGGGGGCGGGGGGAGGGGTGTATGTTTGACTTCACACCTGTGCGGCATGCGTAATGTGACCTTCAAGAGATGAAATGTCACTCTGGCGCGTTGTCACAGAGAAGAAAGTAAAACGAAGTCTCAAAGCACAGTTTAAACTCTCGCATTGTTTTTTTTTTTGTTGTTGTTTTTTTCTGATGTCACGCTCACCTCGTTCGGAGTTGTAGCTCCGTTGTTCACAGACGCGCTCCGGCTGTGCGCGTTCCACGAGTTGTCCGCGTTCTTCGCCTCGTTGTTCCTCGGCGTGCTGCTCGGGCTGCACGGCTTCAGAAACATAAAGTCACTTTTGGCTGATTCGGGGGTCAGACAGGCTTTATAACAATATGACTGAGAAAAACTGCTATTTCCATTCACCTCCATGCAGTTCGTAGGTACTTTGGACGCGGATGAAATCTGCAAGTTGAGGTTGGATTTTTTGAACACCTCCGGGGGCGGCTCTGGCTGAAACCCCCCGCAGCAGCAGCAGGCTAAGGGGGGCAGGTTGTAACCGCTGTGGGTCTCCCGGTCCTTGTAGCACTTAACGGCAGCCAGCACTATGATAGCCACCAGGAATATTAACGATATTGTGCTGAGTGACACGATGAGATACAAGGCGATGTTTGAGGGGGGTTTCGGGCTGAGAGTTAGATCTCCGAAATCTGACAGCGACTCAGGCACGCTGTCTACAACTGTGAGGACAATAGAGGCTGTGGCGGAGAGCGGCGGCTGCCCGTTGTCCTTGATTAATATTACCAACCTTTGTCTTGTTGCGTCTTTCTCAACTAATCGGCGAATGGTCCTGATTTCGCCTGTATATAGAGCCACGCTGAACAAGCCCGGGTCAGTCGCCTGAATAACCTGGTAAGACAGCCGGGAGTTTTGCCCCGCGTCTGCGTCTAACGCCGTGATTTTGGTAACCAAATACCCCGCGTCCACAGAGCGCGGAACCACCTCCGTGGCAACGGAGCCGTTCTTGGGCAGCGGGGACACAATGACAGGCGCGTTGTCATTCTGGTCCAGAACAAACACGTTGACCGTGACATTGCTGGCGAGAGGGGGGAAACCGGCGTCCTGTGCCTGCACCAGAATCTGAAAGTTTCTAAGTTGCTCGTAATCGAAAGAGCGCAGTGCGTATATGTTGCCGTTGTCGGAGTTGATGGAGACATAAGTGGACACAGGCATGCCCTGAATTTGACCCTCCAGAATAGAATAAGACAGATATGCGTTCTGATTAGAATCTGGGTCGAACGCAGAGACAGAGCAAATGGAAGCGCCCGGGGCGTTATTCTCGGTCACATAAACTGTGTATGAAGGTTGAGAGAACCGCGGGGGGTTGTCGTTTATGTCAGACACTTGAACCAGAATTGTTCTCCTGGTGGAGAGTGAAGGGGAGCCCAAGTCTCTGGCCGTAAGTGTGATGTTGAACTCGGACACAGTCTCTCTGTCCAGCGGCTCGCTTGTCACCAGCGTGTAATAGTTCTTAAAAGATGAATGGAGCTGAAAGGGGACATTATTCGGAATCTGACAGTCCACGTTTCCGTTCTCTCCCGAATCTCGGTCCATGACGCTGATCACAGCTATCACTGTGCCAGGCGACGCGTCCTCCTGGACAGGTGTGGACACTGACGTGAGGATAACTTCGGGAGCGTTGTCATTCACATCCAGGATGTCCACCAGCACCTTACTGTGTACTGCCACAGCCGACGGTCCTCTGTCTTTTGCTTGAACGTACAGTTCATACACACTGGCTTTCTCGTAGTCCACAACGCCCTTCACACGTATCTCCCCCATGTAGGGGTCCACGCTGAACAATTCGCGCACCTTAAGAGGTGCGTGCCCGCTAAACGCGTATGTAACTTCCCCATTTGAGCCTTCGTCCAAGTCTGTGGCGTTTAACTTCAGCACCAGCGTTCCCCGGGGTGCGTTTTCCACCAAGCTCGCCCTGTAAACTGAGCGATCAAAGACGGGCACGTTGTCGTTGGCATCTAACACTGTGACAGTTATTAGCGCTGTCCCAGAGCGTTCCGGTGAGCCTCCGTCAAAAGCAGTAAGAACCATTTCGTGCCTTTTTTGCTGCTCCCTGTCGAGCGGAGTGTCCAGCACCAGCTCAGCAAACTTGCTGCCATCATTGCGCGTCTGGATGTTGAGCACGAAGTGCTGGTTTGCGCTCAGCTGGTAGGAGCGCAAAGAGTTGGTGCCCACGTCCTGGTCCTGTGCGCTCTCTAAAGGGAAGCGTGAGCCGGGCGCAGCAGACTCTGTGATGTCGAGATTGAACTCAGTCCACGGGAAGCTGGGGGAGTTGTCGTTGACGTCTAAAATCTCCACTTCCACTCTGTACAGTTCTAACGGGTTTTCGATGACAACTTGTAGGTGTAGAAAACAGCTCGGGCTTCTTTCACACAGCTCCTCTCTGTCTATCTTTTCGTTAACAAAGAGGATCCCGTTCTCCAAGTTCACTTCTAAATACTGTTTCTTTGCGCCGGAGACGATGCGAAACCTTCGCGCTGAAAGCTTGGCCACATCCAGACCCAGGTCTTCTGCGATGTTGCCCACAAATGCTCCGTGATCCAGCTCCTCGGGGATGGAGTACCGAATCTGCGCAAGTACCAGGTCCACCACGCACGCACACAGCAGTAGACATATGACCAGACCAGTCACCGGAACCCAGCAGCCTCTGCAGAGTTTATGTTCCATGTCCGCGGCGTGCGTAAAAAATAAGCTTATCCAGACATGCTTTACCTCATAAAGCCTGTCACCATTAAAGCTGCGAAGTTTAAAATCAAATTAAAAAAACCTAAAAGAGTTTGTCCAGGTACAAAAAAATATATATATATCTCAAGATGAAAAGTTTTTAAACACCTATCTGTGTATAAAACTTTGTGGGGCGGGGGGAGGGAGGAAACTGCAGATGAAAGAACAGCAAGCGAAAGGAGAAAGACGGTGGCTCCCTCTGTGCTGTGCACCACGCGCAGCACTGGTGTGTGAACGGGGGAGGCTTGCGCTTTGATTTTCCAGTGTATTAGACACTCGGAGGAGCTGGTGGTAAGGCGCGCGCGCGTGTGTGTGTGTGTGTGTGTGTGTGTGTGTGTGTGTGTGTGTGTGTGTGTGTGTGTGTGTGTGTGTGCGCGCGTGTGTGTGTGTGGAGAGAAAGAACGAGAGAGAGAGAGAGAGTGAGAGAGAGAGGAAAAGAGAGTCAGAGGGAGAGAGACGGTGCGTATGACACTGAGAGAGAAAAGGAGGGAGAGAAAGATAGATGGAGGGGGTGGACGTTGCTCCTCGCTGCTCTGTATTGGAGGACGTCGACGATAAGTGCGACTCTAATTATGGTAGACGTTTAACCCTTTCCCATCCTCCTTTTTGACCCATTAAAGAAACGAAAGGGGGGCATGTTTGACTCCAGACGTCAAAGCCAGATTTGGATTAGGAAACGGATAGTGGTCGCTTTCTAGGCTGCATTTACCGGATAAGGATTTGTAATGATGTCCAGGGAGTCCTACAAGATGACAGCGATGGGCAACATGATTTAATAGTGGTTTTTTTTGTTTGTTTTTGTTCGTTTGTTTGTTTGTTTGTTTGTTTGTTTGTTTGTTTGTTTGTTTTTCTCATGACAGCGTTGTAGCTATTAAAAAAAAGAATAAACTCACTGAGTGTATTGTTTTTAGATAACAGATGTTTTATCCTTCTTTTGCGTTGCTCGAAAGGCCCAGTAGTGGCTACCAGCAGACTCCCGGGACTCCATAATGCTTTTTAATTAGAGGCCTTTGAAGATGAATGCCCACACTGCAAAACAGTCCCATTCATTAATCATCACACACGAAATGGGCTTTTACAAAAAGAATGTTTGATGGGTCAGGATATTCATTTTTAATCAACATTCAAATGAGCGTGCTTGGGCTTAAAATGATTACACGGACGGCCCTGACTGGACAGCACAAGCCACGCAAATGCGAATTACACGACTTTAATTCACTTAAGTAGACCTGAACATGCATCAACACAATCAACATAAAAGCTACGGTATGAAGCCGTAATCATACTTGTCTCTAATCAGGTATTATAGCCAGGATCAAATAAATATCCCAAAGGTTTACAGCCTCTGAAGAGGAGACAAAACGCTCACACGCAGACTGATGCAACAGAGGAATCTTACAATCAGATTATGAATAACGCCAGTGGAGGAAAGCGCCGTCACATCGTACATATCAGCAAGAAAGTCTCTCTGAAGCGAGGCACATGTTTGCTTGGATCTAATCTTACCCATGTTAATCCCGGCCTGTAAGAAAACCGCTGAACGGCAGAGAAAGAGAGCGAAAAAGAGAGGGAGGATGAATTAAATGACGCCTTTGTGAGTCCAAGTTCGTCTCCAGACAGACACGAGTAGCATCCTAATGCAAAACTGTGGTGTGAAATGTGGAAGTGTCTTTCTGGGACTTACGGCACAACCTTGACCCCATAGCAGCACTGTGGATGACGAGTCACTTGTTAGAGAGTGAAGATTTGTGAGTCAATAGAGGAACAGGGAGAGAACTGTTCTTCTGTCCTTCCTAGTAGAATTAGATAAAACGCACCTGTTACACTTTGAACAGATGCTCGACCCTCATTGGAGGAAGTAATGGGCTCTTTTCATCTTAAAAAAAAGATGTGTGCTTTCACAAGAACAAATTGAGATCTGTTGCGGAGTTTTAGCAACCAGGACAATTGCGGGAACATCAATAGATTATCGATGTCTTGACTTCTTTTCACCATTGCTCGCATGTGCTATCCTTACTTTAGAGAATGTTGCACAGAAAGTGCCACTCCCACTTCCCCAAACAAGAATCACAGACACACAACACCCCCCACTCTTCAGGAAATAAATAAATAAATAAATAAATAAATAAATAAAAACTAAAATCCCTAGGTTTAAATAAGCAGAAAACACAATCTGCTTGGAGACTTAACCTCAAACAGATGGTTAAGCTTCTCCAGAAATGATTACATTTCTGGAAAAAAGAGAGAGAGAAAGAGAGAGAGCGAGAGAGAGCGAGAGAGAGAAACATCACCCCCACCAGTTCCATTGCTTTCCACTTCTTTTTAATTAACGGAGTGAAGGATTAGTGTACAGCTATCCGGGATCAAGCGTTCTCCAACGGAAGAATACAAATGTTTTGTGATAAATAATCCCAAAGCGCTCCGTCCGGTGCTCCCCTCGGTGCCTGATATTAACATGCATTACACGGAGCATTAAGCCGGTCTCATCCGCCCCTATCGCCCGGTTCACCTCATTGTCCGACAAAAAGAGAGCCATTACTTTCTCTGAGCCGATGCGCAACAGCCACCTGACCGTGACCCGTTACTTCTGCCTCAGCGGTAACAGGGTGAAACAACGCCAAGGGGTGCATCAAGAAAGGTAATAGATGGTGTCTAAGCTTAATTTTATTTGGTCTTTTTATACTCTTAAAATAGAAGTTCGGGATTCTACAAAAATGTTTCCAACTTAATCACTGGTGGCCCACGACGAATGGACGAATCAAGCGGATTTATCACAACCATTCGTGATCCGATGGCGCCATCAACTGGGGACTGTGCAGAAACGGAGACGAGTAGGTTATGTAGTTAAATTTTTCTAACTTAATAAAAACTTAATAACTTTCTAACTTAATAACAACAACAACTATTATTATTATTATTATTATTATTATTATTATTATTATTATTATTATTATTATTATTATATGTATGCACTCAGTATGGTTTAGATCATTATTCATTGTCAATCCATCCATAACACGCTTTTCCTTGTTGTAGGGTCACGAAAAGCGCTGGTACCTATCACCGCTCGGCGAGAAGCAAGACAGGTCACCAGTTCATCGCAGGGCATCATGGGAACAAACAGAACGAACAACCATGCATGTTCACATTCACACCTATGGAGAATATAGAGAAATCGATTAACCTAACCGTGAGAGAACCCACTCATGCACGGGACAACATGCAAACTCTGTGCAAACAAACCCCTTGACTTCCCAGCTGCAACGCAGCAGTGCTACCTACGGTGCCACTGTGCAGCCCAACAGCCAGTTCATCAGTTTAGAATAAGCCAGATTTTTAATATAAAGAGTGACGTTATTTCAATGAGTCCTTGATGCAAGGCACTCCAGCAGGGTTATTGCTGCTTCTAAAGGTCCACAGCATACCAGACCCTCTACTTGGCAAAGAGCATAAGATTTTTTTTATTTTATTTTTTTTTTAATTTTTTTAACAAATACCCACCATTTGTTTTACACCAGACCTACCAGGAGTGGCTGCTGCAAAAAAAATGCTTAATTTTAACTTCATCTGACCAAAATTTCTATTTAATGTGACTGTTGCATTTAGCAAACTTCCTCTGTCCTAGGTAACATATCTATCCATCCATCCAATCCATCCATCCATTTTTTTCTTAGACTGGATTAAAAAATGTATTTAACAATGACAAACCCCGAATCATTTATCAATCCGCGATCCTATGGCGCCATCTAATGGACATTCATCAGTACAATCCCGTGTAGTGGGTTTGTTGAAGCAGGTGTATGACGACATCTTCAACTCGAACTCCACACCGCTATGGGGTCCTGATGTGTGCTTGTTTGCTTACTCAGGGGGGCCAACAGGGGTCTCTCCAGGACCTTCATGATGTGGGATGTCAAGGCAACAGGTCTATAAGTCATTAATGACTGATGGGTGAGTTTTCTTGTTTCCAGAACCAGGCAGGATATCCTCCACAATGGAACCTTCTCTTCGGTCAAGCTAAGGTTGAAGAGGTGCGGCAGAATCCCACAGAGCTGCTCTGCACAGGCCTTCAGGACTCTGGAGCTGACACCATCTGGACCTGCAGCCTTGTTTCAGACGAGTCTCTCCAGCTGCCTCTTCACTTGACTATGGGGAAATTTTTCTACCATAAATCAAGAGCACACATTTTCAGTCTGAAAGCAGGATTTCATAGCAGAAAAATCCCCTGACACTTCTAAAGTGGGAGAAGGAGGAGGAAAAGGGAGCAGCAGCATCTCCTGATTTGGTTGAAGAAAAACTTGTGGAAGCAGAAGAGTTCATGACGCAGGTGGAAGCCAAAACATCTGAGGTTTGACAAGACAGCTGTGGGTCAAAGGAGGGTGGATGTCTGTTTGACTGGGGTCAGGAAAGGAGGATGTTGAGATTGTTTCTGAACTAAATCTGATGAAGAATGTGTTCAGCTCGTTTGCTCAGTCTTAAAATATTAATTAATTATCTGCCAGGTAAATTAGTTGACTCAGCTGAATGAAATCAAAGTTAATGCGTGAATATGTTTATTGATCACATTTAAAACGGTATTGAGACAAATTTAACCTGATGACTTTAAGGCCTTTAGCATTACATTTACTTTTGGCGCCACCTGCTGGACATTACGCAGCGTAACGGCCATTTAGGAATCCAGTGTGTTAAAAAGACTTGTGGATCGTAATTCTAGAAAGAAATAAATGTCTTCGAAATGGTTCATTTGTAATTTGAGAAGTTTGTACTTTTCCTTGTCATTTACAGGCTAGCCCACTGATACATGGAACGCAAACAGAGCTTATAGACTGTTCTTTTACGTTTTCCTTCATACGTTTCATTTATATTTTTGTCCGTTTCAATGTCGTGGGTAACTATTTTAATAATTTTCTTAACATACAAAGTTTAAAATTCAACAGCTTCTTTTTTTTCTTTCAGCACATTTTTTTCAGTATTTTTTTTCTTTTTCTTTTAGTTTTTCTGCGAAAGATACCAAATAGTTTTGGGGAATGCTGTCTTTAAACGACATTATTATGTTTTATCGAATCGTTTCTCTTAAGATAAATAATATTAATAATAATAAAAAAGAAAACGTCGGACAGCGCCCGTGGTCGAACCTGCGGCTGTTAGGCCGCTGGCTAGAAACTTGAATCCATTCAGGTTTGATGTAACCACTGAGCTACGCCGACGCTGAAAACATTTCCTGCATAACTTGATAATAAAGCACAATACCAATGAGAACGCTACTAGGTATCATTGATTTTGTTTCTGGACACTTGTTTATTTGCTTTCACTTTCTTGATGAAATACAGAAGAATAAGTGCCGTAAGTGATTTATTTTTTCCCCTTAAACACGTAGTAGGTTACTTAAGCGTCTCCGCCATATTGTGAGTGGCAATCCCATCGCACAAAACAACAAGGCTTTAGAAAATAGAGTTTATATCCAAAAGAAACACACACATTTAAAACCAAACTAATTTTCTATGTATCAAATGCACAAATGCTCCTTTTAGTACTAACTATTTCAGCACACATTTTTTCAGTTGTTTTTTTTTTTGTTTGTTTGTTTGTTTGTTTGTTTGTTTTGTTTTTCGGCGAAAGATACCAGATAGTTTTGGGGAATGCTGCCTTTACAGTTGCATTATTATGTTTTATCGAATCGTTTCACTTAAGATAAATGATAATAATAATAAAAACATCGGACAGCGCCCGTGGTCGAACCCGCGGCTGTTAGGCCGCTGGCTAGAAACTTGAATCCATTCAGGTTTGATGTAACCACTGAGCTAAGCCGACGCTGAAATCATTTCCTGCACAACATGATAATAAAGCACAATACCAATGAGAACGCTACTGAATATTGGTTTTGTTTCTGGACACTTGTTTATTTCCTTTCACTTTCTTGATGAAACACAGAAGAATAAGTGCCGCAGTGATTTCTTTTTGCCCCATA
Organism: Poecilia formosa; assembly: GCF_000485575.1. Lineage (NCBI taxonomy): Eukaryota > Metazoa > Chordata > Actinopteri > Cyprinodontiformes > Poeciliidae > Poecilia > Poecilia formosa. The sequence continues at coordinate 95,803 of NW_006800531.1, forward strand.
AACACGTGATAGGTTACGTAAGGATCTCCGCCATGTTGTGAGTGGTAATCCCACCCCACAAAACAACAAAAATAGATTTTATATCCAAAAGAAACACAAAAGTTTAAACCAAACTCATTTTCTATGTATCAAATGCACAAGTACTAACAATTGTGATCACTGAGAAAAAAATAAATCAGCAATGCCAAAAATATGAAATATAATATAAAAATCACACAACAGCACGTAGAACAGAATTGAAATGGCCTTTATTGCCTCAATGCTATATGGGCTCTTTGGTGACGCTGACGTCACATCCGCATGAGCGAAATGCGGCTTTCTTGCTTCCGCTTTGAGTTACCATGACAGCTAGGAAAGACAAAGTCATATTTCAGAAGCAAATAAACCAATACCACGAACATTGTTGTCTTCCAAATATAATGGGCTTTTAAGTTTTCATGGATTTCCAAGTGATCCTGAATTAAGAAGACAGTGGCTTGTAAATATTTGTCACAAGTTAAAGCTAATTATCATGTTATACCACACAGTCTTATAGGGTCATCTTCGCGGAAGAGCCGCCAGATCACCGCTTCCACCCACAGCTAGCATGAACCCTTCTTCTATTGCGGGCACCAGTAATAACATAAAGGTTGGTTATGTAAAGAAAACAGAAACATTCCCTATTGATACTTGAGCAGTTTAGAGAAACAGCCTGACAAAGCCTGGACTGTTGCTGCAATACATCCAATAGTCCGCCATATTGGAAGTGGCCTTATGAATTAAAGGAAACAGCTTTTATAATTTCATAGACATCATCATAGTTAAACCTCTCACGCCAGAACAAAAGAGGACAGTTGCTGACTTTTAGATCTTTGCCGAGGTCAGATATGTTGATAAGATTGGCTTCACGTGTAATTATTAGTTGATCAGCGATCTCCCAGAATTAAGGAAATCAGTGATTTATCTGCTGGCCGATGTATCTGCTAGTCGATTTATCGGTACATCCTTACGAAGTAGCAATTATGCTGTGTAATGTTCAAAAGATGGAAAGCCAAATCATAAGTGCAAAATTCAGCTTTCCTCCCAATCATTCTTGGACACTACAGGTCCACAGAAAGGAAATTGCAATACAATATCTTTCAAAGGGTTTTGTAGTCATCCTATGTTTTATTGTTTTTGTTGACATTTTGTATATCTGTATCTAGCAACATTTAGTTTAATAATTTTATTTTCATATTTTTGTTTTTTCATGTCAATTAATTATACCATGAATGCATGTATAATAAAATGCATTACTGTGTAAGCCTAAATATTATGTCAAGTCATGTTTATTTGTACAGCACTTTCAGCAACAAGGTAGGTAGTTCAAAAGTGAAAAAGGTGGCGTGATTGCAGTTCAGTGTGGGGATTGTTTCAGAAATGTTCATGCTGACAAAGAAAATCCGCAAGGGGGAGCCAAAGTCAAACAAAACCCATAACAAAATATTGATTTCAAACTTGTCTTCTCTCACACAGTAAGACTTGTATACACTATCCAGAAGAGGAAAAAAGGAAGAATATGAAAACCTTGATTTTAACAAATGACTGTTAAAATCTCAACAAAGTCGGCAACTTTGTTGAGATTTTAAATAGTGGTGCATATTTGTGGAGAGAAAAATCCACTTCACAATATTCTCCACCTAATATTTTTGTAGAACCATATAACTTTCAGTGCAGTTGCAGCTGTCAGCCTTTTGGAGTATGTTTCTACCAGATCTCCATATCTATAGACTAAAATTGTTGCTTATTCTTCTCTGTAGAACGTCAGTTAGATTGAATGGATAATATGTGAAGAGCTTTTTCTTGTATCTCAATTGGATTTTGTTCTAGACTCTGACTAGACTGTTTTTTTTTTGTTTTGTTTTTTTTGCCACACATGATGCCACAAAGTTTAATCTTGGTCTTACCTGAGCAAAGCATCATCTTCGTTTTCTTTAGTCCTCACATGGCTTGTAGCTTGGACAGCTTATGATAATCAATGTAAGCTTTCTTCTTGCCACATATTCATAATCATCATATTTTTGGAGGGCAAGACTGAAAGTTATTCTGTCAACAGACTCTACCACCTTAACTGCAGCTGCTCTGTAGTTAAAAGGCCTTTCAGCTGTTTTTTTTTTCTCATTAATGCTCTTTTTACCAGGCTTGTCAACTTTTTTGAATGATGGTCCCAACAGTTCTTCGTGAGATGTTAAAATCTTGGGGTATTGTTTTCTAACCTAACTCAGCTTTGAACTTTTCCACAACGTCATCCCTGACCTGCCTGGTGGGTCATAATGCTATTTGTCCACTAATATTATTTCACGATGATTTGAGACCTTGGCAAAGCAGCCCCTTCTATATTGATATTAAAACACATACAGATATTTATGTGCTAACTAGGGGGTTTCAGAGGATAACTGGCTTTTTTGTTTGGAAACTAATTCATCTTTATCCCCCCAAATTCAACATTATTCACTATATTGTGTAGTTTTATCAGATAAAAAAATAGATTTCACCAAGGTTTATGGTTGACACGTGACAATATGCAGAAAACCTCAAACTTTACAAGGCACTTCAGCTTTATAGGTTTGTATACTGTGATCTTAACATTCTTGCTAAGCTTGTGTGCATCCATGAGAGCTTTTCAGTGTGTGAAAACAAAGCGATGGATAGAGAGACATAGGCTGAGGGATAGGGTGAACAGAAGCCAAAGGGAAATGAGTGGACACAACAAAACACAGAGACGTGATGAAAAGCAGGGTGACTTCCACCTGCAATTAGCTTCACCTCATCACTCCACAGTTTCCATAATAACCTCCTGAACTTTGTCCAGTGTGTCACCACAAAATCTATCAGAGATACACTAAAAAAAAACAACTAAAAAAAAAAAAAAAACGAAGAGATGAGCGAGTAAGAGGTGAGTTTTCGAGGTCATGCAAGACAGAGATATGAGCGAGAAATCATGAGGGAGGAAGGCAGGTGAGAGGAGATAAGACAGGGACGACAAAGAAAGGCAGCAGATAAATGTTGACGATACTAGCACAGCGAGCAGTGAGGTGATTGGAAAAAGAATAGTTTGGGATAGAGGGAAGAAGAGGGAGGAAAATAAGAGGCAGAAAGAAGGTTTTCGTCCACATGCTCCTCAGCTGTGTAAACTGAAGGTCTCTGCTGCGTCTCGGATTCCCCAGAAGAAGGGGGATATTTATAGGAAGCTGGCAGAGGCAGTGAATGGGCCCTCGCTCTGTCACACCCACTAATATTATCATTATTACCTTATATTCACAAAAATGGAAAAATGTCAGCAACCTGAGATGCCTAGGGAGACTATAGACCGTGTCCCACTTGTCTCAGTGTGCGTCTCCTCACGTTCCTGAGAACCTGCCTGCTGGTTGAGACGTTGCTTTTCTAACAAAGTGAGAGAAGAGACACAAATTGGAGAAAACAGAAGCAGTGGGAAAGGCTGGCATGTATCAACCAGTGGTATACCAAAACCTATTAGAGCTGTCAAAGAATGAAAGATGGAAGAAAAAAAAGACAAAGAAAGAAAGGAGCGAGATGGAGCAGAGCTAGACAGAAACAGACATGAGCACATATTCCACTTCCAGATTATAAAATTCCCGCAAGTGGCAAACGTGTTCAGACTATACACACACACACACACACACACACACACACACACACACACCCCCACACACACACACACACACGCATACAGACACATTGGCATTTAGGTCTATGGCCACATGGTAGCAGATGCAAACCCAGGCACACATGCAGAAACACAAACAGTATGGTAGACATAACAGTAGTGCACGCGCATGCATGCATGCTGGGAAGAGAGGAAATTCCAGAGGGAACAGGTGGGAGTGGCGATAGCAATCTATCGGGATGACTTTGATCTCCTCCATGCCTCTGTCACTACCGCTGAAACACTCCCAGTGAATCAGGACTGCCTCCAATCAATCACAATGTGTGTGCCCTCGCTAAAATGTCACTACCCAATTGAAGTGCTTTTAACTTGAAAACGATGGTTAATGAACTAAGATTTTTTTTTTTTAAATGTGACCAGTATGATTCATAATTATGGATGGTATGCCATCTGTCAATTTGCCCTTGCACAATTTCCCTTAAGACAAAAAAAACATTCATCTCTTTTCTATTTATGCCTATTTTCTGGGGTGGTGTAGGGGAGGGGGGGGTTCACATCCTCTCACTGGTTACTTTATTAGGTATACTGGTTTAATTTCTTATTATCACAAATAGAAAATCAACAAATTACAAGCCAGCAACTCAATCTATTTATTCATCTAGAAGTGGTAAAAAGAATTTGCTGGATTTCAAACTGCTCACCAACTTATTTAATGTGTATCAATGATTTTGATGATGCCACATATCAAAATGTTTGTTGCTGGTTTTCTCAATAGTTGAACGTCTGGTGTTGCTATGTCTGTGTATTTTTGTGTTTTTATGATGTAAATCACTTTGAACTGTCCTGTTGCTGAAATGTGCAATATAAATGAACTTGAATGATTGATTGATTGATTGATTGATTGATTGATTGATTGATTGATTGATTGATTGATTGATTCCTTTAGTCCCAACAGAGCCTCATTTAGTCACTGTAACCAACTTGAATGCAACCAACCTCTGTAAAACACTGATCTTAGGATGGCTATTTCTATTTGGATAGTGTCACAAATAGACACTATCCATTATATAGTCACAAACTTGCTCCTTGAATATGATAATGAGTTCACTGTACTCCAGAACAGAGACAGTTCTAAATAAAAAAAATGGGACAATAATAACAGCAAAGTGTATCTAATAAAATGCCCAGAGTGAATTTGTTCAATAACACAAATGACCTGAAGAGGGCGGTGTTGAGACCAGCCACAGGGAGTTGAACCGGGTCATACCTGAAAACCTGACAAAAAAACACGATGAGAGTGTTTGGTTATTCACTGACGTGAACCAGCAGCGATAACGCTTCCACTCTGGATCCTGCACGGTCGATCATTGTCTCCTGATTGTCAGCAAGATGATCTGAGATTGGAGGTAGGCAAGAAAAACACGAGGAAGGAAAAAGGGGAAGGGGATGGGAAACAGAGATGTGATGGATGGAACCAAGCCAGTGTCTACTGAGAACAGAAGTCAGCGGTCAAAAGATCTTGTCTGTGGGTATGTGAGCGTGTGAGCATGTTCTCGGGGAGATCTGACCTTTGGGGAAAATTAAACAATATCACCAAGTAAATGCCTCATCACATGAAAGTGCACAGACCGTCCATTACGTCAGCCAAAACCATGTGTGTGTGCGTGTGGTTGCTTTGCGCGCGCGCGCGTGTGTGTGTGTGTGTGTGTGTGTGTGTGTGTGTGTGTGTGTGTGTGTGTGTGTGTGTGGGCGAGTGCCAGGGTGAGATGAGTGTGGAGAGCCCCTGCCTTAGGGTACGCAGCAACAGCTGACTGACAAGCTGCAGGAACATGATCGTGCCTGCAGAAATCTTTCTCAAAGCGCATCTTATTAATAACTTTTTTTTTTAATTTATCCTCTCAATTCTTCTCTTACTAGTTTGTTTCATTGTCTGCAACCTTCTCCCAACTACGTCCCTCCTTCACCTACCTTTCTACTTCTCCAGAAATACTGGGAGGTGGGCTTGTGTTATGACACTCTGGTGATTAGCAACATAAAACTCATGAATGGAGGAAAATATTTGCACATAAACACATTGGTCAGCTCGTAAACCGTGCTACATGGGCAAAACATGAACAACACAACATGCAGGGAGAGGAAAAAAAATGACGAAAACCGTTTGCAGAAATTATTCATTTCCCTTCCTTTTTTTTTATTTTCCCTGTGCTCACTGTATACCCCTCCCACTCCCATGTCTCCCTCATTCTCTCTCACTTATTTCCTTTTGCACATTTCATTTTCTTTTTTTCATATCTCCGGACTATCATACCTAAAGACACACACAGCGAACCTCGCAGCTTCTAAAACAACTCGCCTTCCCCCCATTTCTAAATCTCTCCCCATTTTCTCCTTCTTTCTCTCCACCTCATTCCCCCCCTCCCCTCACTACCTGACATTGTGGCTCAATGCCCAATGAGTCACACCTCTGCTAAAATCATCAGAGATGGAAGGAGGAGGGAGCAAAAGAAAGAAATTCTTAGGGAGAGAGAAAGAAAAAAGTATGTTAGAGTGAAAAATATAGAAAATAAAAAATGGGAGGAGAGAATGTTAGGGAGGCAGAAAGAGAGAGTCTCTGAGGAGAGAAAGGAGCATAGAGTGCATTTAACTTTTTGACTCCGGTAGTCAGTCTGTGCATGTCAGTAACAGTTAGTCTGTAGACAAACAACACTCTCTGTTCCGACACACGCATGCACGCTCAAATATGCATGCACGCAGAGCCATGTGCAAACATAGCTGCTCAGTGACATTGTGCATAAGCCCACCTGCGTCCTCTGCAGACACATGCACGCTCAATTTTAGCAATGAAAGTGCAAACAAACCCCGAGTTCAACGTGCGGCTGTAGCCCTGCCTCCCAACATCAGCCTCCCCCCACCCTCTCTACCAGTTACCCCGGGATACCACACAAACACTCCCTGTTGGGCAACACTGGGAGTTAAGAGAGGACGCACATGGGTCGCACACCTCCCCAAAGCCCAATGAGTTTGAGGCCAATTGCGTTTGTGGATGTGTGCAAGCGGGCTCTGCATATGCTGGGCAGCCATATTCTTTTTTTCTATAAGGGGCTATGTTTTTTTGTTTTTTTTCCACAATACATTTCCTGGCCGGATGATAGAGATGCATGAAAGATTTGCTGTAATGGGGGGCACCAGGAGTTGTAAAAACGTTCAAGAGTCAGAGAATCAAAGAGGATAAGAAGGTAGATCAGCTCAGGAAGTGTAGAAAAACTCCTCACAGAGTTGCTGGTGAGAAGAAGTTTTGTTTACTTGAGTAAGTTTCACTTGTTCTGTGATTTACTCAAATGTCCCTTATCCCTGAACTGTGAACTTGGCTTGCCTGTCACAGAGGGGGCGCTGGCTTTAACGAGGCTTATGTTTTATGAACCCTGAGGGATCCCAGCAAGCTGTGTGGATGCTGCAGCGTGCCACGTGCCTGTCATCGTTCAGCACTGCTGTTTTTTGAACACATCTCCACTTCGTACTTCTGAGAATTTTTTGTTTGTTTGTTTGTTTTTGTTTTTTTCCTTTATCCTTTCTGTTGGTAATTCATAAGGTTTGTACCGTAAAACATTTAGGTTTTCTTTGTTAGATCCTCAGGTTGTCTTATCAACACATTTCCAGATGGGAGGAAGTCGACTTGATCTCAGATTGTCTTTGTGTTTGGCTTTCAGGGATCCGTTTAGATTTTAAGGAAACTGAAAGACTTTGGCTGAAAGCTGTTTAGCACGTCTACAAACGATACAATCAATTCTGCTTTGATGGGGTCAATCCGAACTGAAGCTCTGGGTTTAGGAAGTGCAGCAGGCTTTTACCCAAAGCCCCAGTGTTTTCAAAGCCATACCAGCCAGCCGCAGCGCTCCGTTCGCCCTTTGTGCCTGAACACACCAGACAAAACCTTGGAAGGCATCCACTTGCAGAGCACATTCCCAGAGTATTTCTTTTTTCTTCTTTTTACAAGTGTGGGATGGGGTCTAACAACAATTACGGTAAAATGTGACTAATATGTCGCAGACACATTGGTGTATGTGTGCGTGTGCGTGTGTGTGTGTGTGTATATGTGTGTGTTTTCTGACCTGCTCTTTCTCTTTTCCATCCACTCCTCTCTTCTTGAAAATTCTTCCCTCTCACTTCAAACCCCTGTAATTACAAACAAAAGCGCTGACTCCTCTCCAGCTGAAACAATGATAATGATGGAGAGTCAAACATATGTGTGTGTGTGTCCTCATCAAAGCGGCGCTGACGTTGATGGGTGTAGAGAAATGTGTGGAGGACAGTAAGGATTAACACAATCTGGGCACACGGCCCCGTCACTGAGAGAAATGGTGTGTGTGCATATGTTGACTCTGGTCTTGATAGCAACGATCCAACACACAGCTGCTCTCTGAGCTTGGCATTTAAATGAGGCAAGCAGACAGTTGGAATAAATGGGACGCAGACCGAGGCGGAGGAATCGGAAAAGGTTTAAAGAATAGAGAAGCAGGTTGCTCTTAAACTTGAGCTTTAAAGGTTCCAAAAAAAAAACAAAAAAAAAAGTGGGGTGGAGAGGGGGGGAAACAGTAGAATCTTTGAAGGCACAGAAAATAAAAGTCATATATTTTTCCTAATAAAACTCGAACATGCTTTAGGTTCAGTAAAACATTTGTGTTACAGTTTATCTGGGCTGCATAAATGGATGGTTGAGAGGTAGAGTGTGTACTCCCTGGTTGTGTTTGGAGCAGGCCCAAGCCAGAGGAGCTCAAAGCGCTGAATGTCATCATCAGAGCTGTCGGAGAGCCAAGCAGTAATCACACCCAGATCACCTAAACGCTCACGCCAACTTACAACACCAGTCACTCCAGAGTGGTGTGTGTGTGTGTGTGGGGGTGTGTGTGTTTGTGTGTGTGTGTGTGTGTGTGTGTGTGTGTGT